>NC_059303.1:4652859-4670359 GCF_017591435.1 Portunus trituberculatus
GGTAGATAAAAAGTCAAGAATTTAAGTTGCGTGTTTAATGTTTGTTGTATTCATGCTTTTGTAATAAGATCATCGTGAATTTATTGTTATTATTCATTCGTTCATTGATCGCCACTTCAGTTCTGTTCTAGATTCTCGTTGTCTTCTTCCTGATTGTTGTTGTTGGTTCTGTTGACGTTGTTGTTGTTGTTGTAGTCTTTACCCACCTCGTTTTTTCTCTCCTCCTCCTCCTTATCATCACTATCATCATCATCATCATCATCATCATCATCATCATCATCATCATTATTGTGGTTGTATGTTTTTCTTTCTTCTCTTATTCCTTCTTCTTTGTCTTCTTCTTTTGTTTTTGTTTTTCTTGTTCTTGTTCTTGTTCTTGTTCTTCTTGTTCTTCTTCTTCTCATCATTATTATCATTATTACTTCCCTACTTCCCGCCATCCACCACCGCTACCACCACCATCACCACCACCACTTACCATTTCCCTTCCATTAGTGCATATATTTACCTACCTTACATATTGATATAGTATCCGGTGGCATGTCCAGGTGAGGTGTCCCCGGCCAGGTCATCTGCGGCCATGAGCCAGGTAACAAAAAATAATACAGGTGGACACAAATAAACACATGGAAGGAGTGAGACCAGGGTGGCGGCGCGGAGGAAGAAGATGGGAAGCGGAGTTATTATGATGGAGAGGGAGAGTAAATATTGGCTCTGTGACTTCCATTCCCGTCATAAAAAGGAGGATCTAGTCGTCTGTTTTCCTTACTTTGTTTAGAGTTTGATAGTTTTATTATTATTTTTGAACCTTTTCTCTTTTTGTTGATACTTGTATAGCGAGATTTCTTTCCTTTATTTGTTTTTTCCTTTTTGGTGTTGTTTATAAGTTTTTATATATATTTGTGATATATAGAACTATTTTTATTGTCGTTTTGTTTTTCTTTCTTTGTTTTGTTTATAAGTTTTCGTTTTTTTTTTTTTTCTGGTGATTTTCTTGTTTGTCGAGAGTTGATGTTTATATTTCTCTTTTTTTTTTTTATAATTATATATAGAGATTTTTTTTTCCTTGATTTTTTTTCCCTTCTTTTTGTTGTTTATAAGCTTACACACACACACACACACACACACACACACACACACACACACACACACACACACACACACACACACACACACACACACACACACACACACACACACACTTTTTTTTCCTGATGTCTTCCTTACTTTGTCTAGAGTTTGATTGTTTTATTTCTCTTTTCAAGCTTAATTTTTCCACGCTTTAACATAGGAAGATTTTTTTTTCAATTGATTTTGTTTCTTCTCTTTGTCTATAACCTTATTATTTATTTTTATCTATTCATTTATTCTTTCGTTAATTTTTCTTTATTATATTTAGAGTCTGGTTTCGCTTTTCTTTGACTTTATTTATTTATTTATTTATCTATTTTTGAGTATTTTCCTTTACTTATTTAGAGTTTGATTGTTTTATTTCTCTTTTTTAGACTTATTTTCATGACACTTTATTTTATAGGAAGAATTTTCATGTCTCTTTTTTTTTTTTTCGTTTATAAGCTTTATTTATTTATTTATTTATTTATTTATTTGTTTTTGGGTGATATCCTTTTCTTTATTTCGAGTTTGATGGTTTTATTTATATTTTTCTGACTCATTTTTGTGATTTATTATTTTTTTTCGTTTATAAGCTTATGTGTTTGTATTTTTTTTTCTTATTTTCTTTTCATGAGGTTGGTTCCCTTTAACACTCTTTAAGTAATTATACATGTACAGTTTTATTGATTTAACTTTTAAGCTTTCATCATTCTTTTTTACGTTTATTTATTTATTTTTTCATTCAGTTAGTTTTTTTCTCAGAAGATTTAGAATATAACGATATGTCGAGATGTACTTTCTATGTTTTTAAGTCTGTTTTTCTTTTATAGCTATTTTTTCAATTTTTTATGTCGATGTTTTTACTGTTATTTTGATATTTTCCTTACCTGTATGCTGGCATGTACTGTATTTTCTTTCTCAGGCTTTTTTTTTTTATGCAGTTCCAAATTTGAGACGTTTTTCTTTATGGTTTGTAAGTGTAAGGGTTTGATTAATTTTTACAAGATTTGAAGTTTTTATTGGGCTTTTAAGAATGCTTTAGTGTTTTTACTAGATGGCTCGTTATTTTCTTTCCGTAGATTATTTCTTAATTGATGTTTACGTTCTCATATTTTGGTTTAAATTTCTATATTACCTTCCTATATATTTGCGTTACAGGTATTTCTTCCATCCGGTATCTTGATGGGAAAGTTCAGTTATATTCCTCACTCTACCGTTTCGTCAGTTTTGTAATTCTTCAACCGTGAAATCTGTTTATCTCAGTTTTCTTGGTAAGACCGAAGAAAAAAAAAAAAAAAATACTAGCTTTTCGTCATAACTTATATTTTTACCTTCCCGTCCTTCCCTTCGCTCGCAATATAGAGACACACGATTGCCCTAACATTCCCCACAACCCATCATTCTCCACTCTCTCTCTCTCTCTCTCTCTCTCTTAAAAAAAATGCCTCGAGAAAAAAACAACCTCATTATATTTGTTTATTTCTTCCAGTGTATCATTTCTCTTTCCCATAACGTGTAGACATGATTCTTGTACCGCTCTCCACAGCCTGTCATTTCCCAGAAACCATCTTAACGGAGAGGAGAGGAGAGGGGAGGAGAGGGGAGAAGAGGAGAAAGAGAGGAGAGGGGAGGAGAGGAGAGAGGAGGAGGAGAGGAGAGGAGAGGAGAGCAGGAGAGGAGAGGGGAGGGAGAGGAGAGGAGAGAGGAGAGGAGAGAGGAGGAGAGGAGGAGGAGGAGAGAGAGAGAGAGGAAGAGAGGAGAGAAGAGAAGAGAGAGAGAGAGAGAGAGAGAGAGAGAGAGAGAGAGAGAGAGAGAGAGAGAGAGAGAGAGAGAGAGAGAGAGAGAGAGAGAGAGAGAGAGAGAGAGAGAGAGAGAGAGAGACTGTTATTCAATCGTGCTACCTGAGATGTTTCTTTGGATAGATAACTCCTAACAAGCGAACTAACGAACTCACGAACTTAACTAAATGACTGACTAATTAACTAACAAACAAACTGACTGGCTTACTAATGGCCTGAATAATTAGTAGGTTAACTATCTAATTATCTAACAGACCAATCAATTAAAGAAAGGGAAGAAAGAATGAATGAGAAAAAAGAAGGAAAGGAAAAATGGATATAAATGATAGCCAAGAATTTAGCAAGTTAACCTCTTCAGTAGTGAGACGCATTTTTTACCTTGAGTTTTGTGTACGATCAGACTGTTTTATTGACATTAGGAAGGGTTTATGGAGGTTACAAAATTAATGGCCACGGTTTTCATTATTTTATTCTCCACATAAGTTTCTGAAGTTGTATGAAATTTCCAAATAGTAACCAGAATGAATATGAAAACGCGCCATGGTACTGAAGGGGTTGATAATGAGGCAGTATCATACGCAGCAATGATAGGTGTAAGTGGGACAGAATGATTGTGTATAGACTCCCTAAAGTACACAAGCATTCTGTCCCACTTAGACCTATCATTGGTGCGGATTATACAAGTGATAGACCGCATCGATGACAGTAAATCTTGTGGGTTTCATTTAAACAGTAATAGCAAATAAAAAGTAAAAAATAAATAAATAACTAAGTGATAATAGACAAAGAACATCGTGATAATTCTTTTTTTTTTTTTTTTTTTTTTTGCATATATTTCGAACGATTCTATTTTGTGATTGGTATTTTATTTCCGGTATCTTTTTACTGCCTTTGACCAGAACTCTTACATGGGAAAAACATCTCTTCACATTGATTGAATTTCTGCTACATTAAGCCATTTCTCAAGCTGCAATTCTCCTCAAAACACATCCATCTCCCTCCACATCGAGTGAGGCGCCTTTAATCCTCTCCTCACCAGGCATAATTTACTCGTACATGTAATTTCAATAACATAACATCAGGTGGCAGGCTCTCGTGTTATTACCCTCTTCCACCTCCTTCACTAACCTATAAGTCCTCCCATACCAGACAGGGCTCTCATTTCCCCATACTAGTAAATTTCTTCTCGTTTTCCTTGGTACTGATCTGATATTTTCCATAGTATAGGTATTGGTCTGTAATTTTTTTTTCCCTCGACACATGAAGGTAATTTTCTCGACATATTGGTGTAGTATTTCCTTTAAGATGACAGTAATATCCTCACTAGACTTCTCCTTAATTTTCCTTATCCATTTCTTCAATATGATGGTACGTTATTTTTCTCCAGCCCAGTGACAATTTTCCCTTAGTACTTTCCTTCAAACAGTAACAGAATATTCGTAACCTTTCCTATAACACATAATAGTAATGCTACTCAGATGTCTCCAAACAGTCAGTATAACTAACTCTCTCAGCACTTTATTCTATTATTTATTCATGTATACAAGTAATTCCAACCAAAAATATTCTAACACGTCCTCTGATTTCTTTAATAATCTCTCTAACACACATTTACCTGATATTTCCTCTAGCTGACTACTAATGTTCACAAAATGTTCTTCGTAAGAGACACAACAGTCCCCTAAACACACAAGGTAATATTCTCAAGCACGTTCCTTCAATACAGTGGAAATAATACTAACTCCTTCCTTAATAATATTCCCTCGACACTTACATAGAAAAGAAGAAAGAACTATTCCCCAAGCATACCTGTTAATTTCCCCAGCCTGTTCACCTGTCAACATATCGGGGAAAAATCATTCTTACTCTAACATAATAAATGAATAAATGATAAAAACAGGCTCAATATAGACACAAAAAATCGTCATATTCTTTCTTGTACCCACTGGTAAATACTCCTTCCGTATTACCTTAAGAAGACAAGAAACAGACGATGCAGTTTGTGGGAGTGGTGCTGAAGTGGTCACGTGAAGAGCAGACAGCGAGACAGTAGGCAGTCAGTCAGTCAGTCAGCCAGTCACACAAGTCAGTCACACAAGTCAGTCAGTCAGTCACACAGGTCAGTAAGTCAGTCAGCTAGTTGGTCGCTCAGTCAGTCAGTCAGTCAGTCAGCTAGTCAGTCGGCCACAGTCAGTCAGCCACACAAGTCAGTCAGTCAGTCAGTCAGGTAGTTAGTTGGTCAATCAGTCAGTCAGTTACACAGTCAGTCAGTCAGTCACACAATCAGTCAGTCAGTCAGTCAGGTAGTTGGTCAATCAGTCAGTTACACAGTCAGTCAGTTAGCTAGTTGGTCAGTCACAAAGTCAGTCAGTCAGCTAGTTGGTCAGTCAGTCAGTCAGTGAAACAAGTCAGTCAGTCGGCCACAGTCAGTCAGCCACAAAGTCAGTCAGTCAGCCACACAGTCAGTCAGCTACAGTCAGTCAGCCACACAGTCAATCAGTCAGCCACACAGTCAGTCAGCCACACAGTCAGTCAGCCGCACAGTCAGTCAGCTACACACAGTCAGTCAGTTACACAGTCAGTCGGGTACACAGCCAGTCAGCCACACAGTCAGTCAGGCACACAGTCATTCATTCATTCATTCAGTCAGTCAGTCAGTGAGTCAGTGAGTCAGTGAATCAGCGAGTCGGACCCAAACAGCCGCTACTGTATGTAACATTGGCATTTAGTAATCCCGGTGAAAGAGAGAGTTGCGTAAGAGGTTCGTGGAAAGTCTCGTATATATTGTATGGATCGTGCGTCAGTCACTGTGTCATGTCTCTCTCTCTCTCTCTCTCTCTCTCTCTCTCTCTCTCTCTCTCTCTCTCTCTCATTAATATCACTTAAATACATTTTTTATCTACTTTTTTCTTTTCTTCGTGTTCTTTCGCGTCGTTTACGTATTCAGGTGACGACTCTTGTGTTCTCTTGGTGGCGGCATTAAAGGAGGTTCTTCGATGTTTACGAGATGGGGGAATGGAAGAATAGAGTCGCCTCGTACATTAGCATTAGATTCTTATTCCACATTCCTCGCTGCGAGTAGAATCTGCTTTACGGACCCACATGGATTTATCGGCCAGACTGTCTCTTATGATTATCTTCCCCCGCCGTGAAAGTCCTTGAAGGTGTAGCTCAGGTAACACGGCTTGCATAATTTTGTGTTCTGAGGAGAGGATTGTAAGAACGAGAGACATGAGAGATAGGAAAAGAATAATAATAGCCCCACATGGTTCAGCAAGAATCCATGTTATACTCATGAGAAGTTAGTGAGCGTTTCTCAGAGTGTCTATGTTGCAGCAGGAGTTTCACATCAAACTTGCTCGGTGGAAGCCTGTGTCCTGCGAAGCGTGTGTCTCCTCCAGTTGTTGTTTTATTGCCCTGCGTCGCGTGAGTTTGAGTTGGCGGGTTATTATTGTGCCTCGCTCCAGGTCGGATGAGGATTGCTGGTGGTGCTGTCTGTGTGGGGTGGCGTGGGCTGCCTCTTGTCACTTTAACCCAACACCTGCTGCGGCCTCTACTTGTGGAAAAGATACAAGCTGAATTTACGGTATGTTTCCAAGCGTTGAGGAATTTTAAGGTTTTGTTGATTCATGATACCTGTTGTGTAAAATAAGATATTTGGGTAAAATTAAAGAGTGTTTTTTCATCTGTAAAAAAATTGATATCTTCTTAAGGGTGCACTTGTTGCGGAAAAACTAGGAGATTTTGGCAAAATTTGAGAGCTCTTTCCGTCTATGAAAAAATAACACGGACTGCATGAAAGAGCTAATCAATCACACCTGTGCAGAACCGTAACATTTGATGAGGAGGTGTACCTGTAGTGAAAAGAAAGGCATGGGCTAAATCAAAGGGCTTCTCCTATCCGTAGAAACTTTAAGACCAACTATGGAACAACGTATACTTACATATCGTAAAAAAGATTATATGAGGTTAATTTAGTCTTCTTTTTTTTTTTCCTTTTTATGTATAGTATAGTATATTATACTGGTTTTCACAGTATAGAAAATCCGTACCTATAATGGTTACATTTTACTACATTGCTTTTAGCGGGAAAGACTTTAACTATTAAGACTAACGTAACTATTAATTGTTGCCTCAGGCTTGACTAAAACCGGTGATGGTACATTTCCGTAGTGAAAAAAGTACTATTAGATTCGTGTGTGTGTGTGTGTGTGTGTGTGTGTGTGTGTGTGTGTGTAACTTCACCACGGTCGCCTGCTGGTCACCCAGCCAGTCTTCCCCAATACGGAGAGAGCTCAGAGCTCATAGACCTATCTTCGGGTAGGACTGACACCACAACACACTCCACACACCGGGAAAGCGAGGCCACAACCCCTCGAGTTACATCCCGTACCTATTTACTGCTAGATGAACAGAGGCTACACATTAAGAGGCTTGCCCATTTGCCTAGCCGCGCCGGGACTGGAACTCGGCCCTCTCGATTGTGAGTCGAGCGTGCTAACCACTACACTACGCGGTGGTGGTGGTGGTGTGTGTGTGTGTGTGTGTGTGTGTGTGTGTGTGTGTAATTCACTGTTTGATCTGCTGCAGTCTCTGACGAGACAGCCAGACGTTACCCTACGGAACGAGCTCAGAGCTCATTGTTTCCGATCTTCGGATAGGTCTGAGACCACATCACACACACACACATACCGGGACAACAAGGTCACAACTCCTCGATTTACATCCCGTACCTACTCACTGCTAGGTGAACAGGGGCTACACGTGAAAGGAGACACCCAAATATCTCCACGCGGCCGGGACTCGAACCCCGGTCCTCTGGCTTGTGAGTCCAGCGCTCTAACCACTGAGCTACCGGGCCGTGTGTGTGTGTGTGTGTGTGTGTGTGTGTGTGTGTGTGTGTGTGTGTGTGTGTGTGTGCGTGCGCGCGCGCTTCAATTTACTAAGAGCTCGTACACCTGTAGGGGACGTAGGCATTCATGTAGGTAGAATATGACGGGTTTCTTTTTTTAGTCCTCCATTTTTGCTCTCCTTTACTTGGCTTGAACCACGTGATGGTGAGTCAAATAGATGTGAAATGTGTGTATTGGCTGTCCTTTCAACTACAGCCGGCACACGGTACATGTTTGTGATAGACTGAGTGAGGAATATGAAATCAGATTTTGTTATATTTATCATTAATGCAAATAACGAAACAAAATAGTCATTATATGAAGATGAAATAGTTTTTTACTTGTATGTGTATTTAATTTAGTTTATTTATGAAGTTGGTTGATTTATTTTCACTGTTTATTTATTTGTCATGTTACGTATTGTCACTTTCTTCTTTGCATCATAAGAAAACGAAAGGGTCGCTAGTTGAAGGAGATAAAATGGTCAATAATCATCCCTTTGAGTGCATCGTTTGTTATTACTCTATATTCGTTGATTTGTTATTGCACAGAAGCGTCACAAGCTTATGCAATACAAGCTACGAGAATAAATATAGATGGCACAGTGGGAATAATAGAAACATTTGAGCCTTTCATCGAGGAAGGCTACAGTTCATACCAGTAAAAGCATTGGACAGAATTCTACAGGGAACTGCCGGAAATAATGAAAAAGAGAATAGATTGGCCGATGTCTCTCTGATATAGACAGTTTGATGGAAAGGATGGAAAAGAGTAAGAAATAAGAAAGGAAAAGGAAGTCTGAGAGTTGATTAAACGAATAGATTACCCGATATGTAGTCTGATAGAAGAGAAGGAAAGGAAAAAGAAAGGAAGGAAAGGAAAAAGAAAGGAAGGAAAGGAAAATAAGTTTGAAAATTGTTTGTTATCTAGAAAACAGAAGTAAAATCCAAGGTTAAAGTTTTGTTATTAATCAAACAAAAGTAAATCGAGGCATGTATAATATTAGTAGATAAGTAAAGAAACTTCATTTGTAACGCCTTCATAATGAGCGAGAGAGAGAGAGAAAAATAAAACACTAAAAATGAACTAAAACCAACAAATTTTACCTCGTCACACCTCCTACTTATCTTAATACCCACGTAATTGCAAAGGACACACGGTACATTTAAGGCAATGCACACCTGTTGAGTCTGCACAGGTATGATGGGGAAAAAACCAGGGAGAGTGAAATCCAAGGTAACCCGTATTGTCCTGGCGACGGTGGGCGGGAGAGCAGGGCAGGGGCGGCAGGAGAAACACGGGGTCTTGGTTAACTTTACAGCTGGTGTCGTTTGTTATAGCCTCGTTCCTGGCGCGGAAATGCAGGCAAGGCAGCGAAATAAGTGTAAATAGATGTCACTTCCACCTCTCCAGACCTAGATTATATTTCCTCCTCCTCATCCTCCTGCTTCTCCTCCTCCTCTATGTCCTCCTCGACCTGGTCTTCTCTCAGAGTTGAATTGAAGGTCCTGCAGCTGTCGTGTTGATGTCTTGAGGAGGAGGAGGAGGAGGAGGAGGAGGAGGAGGAGTAGTAGTAGTAGGAGTAGGAGAAGGAGAAGGAGGAGCAATCTCACACACCTTGGACAATTCCTAGAGATGTGGGAGGAGGTGAATGTGGAAAGTGGAAATATAAAGGAACACAAAGGAAGAAAAAAATATTAGCAAGCCTACTGGCCTTCACTAGGCTGTTTGCGGGATACTCTATCTGAACTATGATAGAGAATAAAGATAACAAAAGCAAAGACTCCTCCCCACCCATTACTCCCTCCAGTCAAAAGCTGGCAGGAAATAAGGAAGAGCCATACAACATGGAAAAATTGTTTGGAAATTTTGATGAGGAACGAGAACGAGGAGGAGGATATGGTGGAGAAGGAGCAGGAGGAGGAGCAACTTTAAACATCTAGGTAGTGGATAGATCGTTGAGGAAGGGAAGGAGGAGGAGGAGGAGGAGGAGGAGGAGGAGGAGGAGGAGGAGGAGGAGGAGGAGGAGGAGGGAGGAGGAGGAGGAATAAGGAGGAGGAGGAGGAGGAAGGAGGAGGAGGAGGAGGAGAAGGAGGAGGAGGAAGCAAAGCAACCTTACGCACCTGGGAACCGAATAGATCGTGGGAGGAGGAGGAGGAGGAGGTGGTGGTGGTGGTGGGAAGGATATGAAAGGAGAAGAAACGAGAAGAGAAGAGAGAGAAGAGATGTAAAAGGAGAGAGAGAGAAGAAGTGGAAGAGAAAAGAGAGGAGTGGAAGAAGAGAGAAAGTAAAGGTGGAAGAGGAAGAAGGAATTATAATCTTGAACACCTGATGCAGAATACATAACAACAACATCGAGAACAATAACAAGAAGATGAAACAGCCAACAACAACAACAACAACAACAACAACAGCAACAGCAACAGCAACAGGAGAAGGAGGAGGAAGAGGAGGAGGAGGAGGAGGAGAAAGACGGACACACAGACACAGCACAGGACACACAGACACACAGAGACCTGAGGCTGTGTAAAGATGGTGTCTGCTGTGGTACTAGTGCATGTATTTCGTGTAGAGGGAGAGCGAGGCGTGACAGGGCGAGCTTCCTTCCACCCACCTGTCTTCTCCCTTAGGCAATAAAGACGAGAAGGGGAAAAAAGGAACGGGAAAGGAACCAAATGCCACTGTAGCTCGTAAAGAAAGGGAACACATTGGAATTTTCATCGTAAGAAGTTAAGTTTGGTGGAGAAAAAAAGACTTGAGTTATTTTTATTGTTTATGATTAGGATGTGGAAGAGGAGGAGGAGGGGGAGGAGGAAGAAGAGGAGGAAGAGATGAAGGAGGAGGTGGAGAACATGGAAGAGGAGGAGGATAACTAACCTTACACAATTTGGAAGACAAGTGGTCGTGAAGGATATGAGAGAGGGAACAGGGGAGGGAGGTGGAAGATATGAAAGGAGGAGGCGGAGATGGAGGAGTTGGAGGAGGAGGAGTTGGAGGAGGAGGGTTAGAGGAGGAGGAGGAGGCGAAGACAACCTGGGCGGCGGACAGATCATGGAGGCACGGGAGACTGTCCGGCGCCTTAAGCAAAATATCGACGCCGCATGTCACATTGTAACGGAAGTTATCACAACTATTTGTCACACCAGGATGGGGATGGGGAGGGAGGGTGTGATAGGAGGAGGAGGAGGAGGAGGTGAAGGAGGAAGAGGAGGAGTAGAAAGATTAAGAAGAGGAGAGAGGGAGAAATAGGAGGAGAAATGGTAGTAAGAAGATGAAGAAGAAAGAATGGGAAGCTTATGAGGAAGAGAGATGAAGTAATAGAAGAAGGAAGATGAGAAGGAAGGAATAAATGAAGAATATGAAGAGTGAGAAGAAGAGAGGGGGAGGAATAGGAGTTAGAAGATGAGGAGAGATGAACAGAATATATAGGAAGAGAGAGAAGAGGGGAGGAGGAGGAATAGGAGTTGGAAGATAAAGAGAGAGGAATAAGAGAAGGAATAAAAAGAGGAGGAGGAAGAGGGGGAGTAATAAGAGTAGAAAGATGAGGACGAATAGGAAGAATAGGAAGAGGAGAGGGGAAGGAATAGGAGTAGGAAGATGAGGGAGGAGGAAGGATTAAAAAGAACAGGAAGATTAAATATAGGAATAGGAGTAGGAATAGGAAAAAAATAGAAGCATAGAAGCAAGACACACGAGAAGGACCTTGAAGTGTCAGTTGTGGGGTCCTGGATGCGTTAAATCTTTCACGTTGTGCATTTTCCAGGCGGTTCAGGAGTGGTTTTGTTCAGTACCCTTCCCACACTGCCACCCTCGTTTTCTTCCCCTCGTTGTTTTCCTTTCGTATCTTTTATTTTCTGTTTTTTCTTTCTGTCTTGCTTTCGTCTCAGTCTCCGTCAGTTTGCAGTCGCGGATGTGTTAATACTTCACGTTTTGCATTTTTCAAGTGGTTCAGTCGCAGTTTTTATTCACTGTCTTGCACCGCCTTCGTTTTCTGTTCGTTTTCTTAGCTTTGGTGCTCGCTCTGTAATTCTAATTGTCTCTTTTTAGGTGATGTTACCGAAACTTTTCATTATATTCTCTCTCTCTCTCTCTCTCTCTCTCTCTCTCTCTCTCTCTCTCTCTCTCTCTCTCTCTCTCTCTCTCTCTCTCTCTCTCTGTGCAGTTATTTTTCTGTAGAGGACTAGAAGACGTAATCCTTTTACTGTTTTCATCTTCGCGAGTGGTTTAGAATTCCTGGTTTTTGTGTATTCACCAAACACCGCATAGCTTTTCTTCTTCCACGTGTATTCTTAATGCAGAAACTCGAGATGAAAAAGCGAAAATAGTAAAAGGACTATGTGGGCAAAAAGAAGAGGAGGAGGAGGAGGAGGAGGAGGAGGGGAAGAGGCAATAGGAAAAGGAAAAGAATAAGAGCTCAGCGTCTTCTATTGTAAACACTTTTTCTCAAAGGCATTGAATTGTTAACAATCACACGGCCCGGCTAACTGTGTGTGTGTGTGTGTGTGTGTGTGTGTGTGTGTGTGTGTGTGTGTGTGTGTGTGTGTGTGTGTGTGTGTGTGGAGAGAGAGAGAGAGAGAGAGAGAGAGAGAGAGAGAGAGAGAGAGAGAGAGAGAGAGAGAGGTTAGACGGGGGGCAGGGTTGAAGGAGGTATGATAAGCACGGAGGTGGGGATGAGGGACGGGAAGGGGGATGTGGAGGGAAAAGGAAGAAGGCAACCTAAGATACACACACCAAAGGCAAGCGATCCCATGATCACCTCGGTAGAGTGAGAATAATGTGGAAAGTCAGTCATGTCCCGCGTTAAGGTGCTGTACAAAATAGTGCTGTACATTCTTCGGGGCTTTATGTACATATGCTTTGCTTTACTTTATTTTTGTCGAAAAAAAAATCTTTTATGTTTCACTGCAGAAAGTGTACAGGTAACATTGCAATACAGTGGTTGTTAAGTACTAATCTTTAAACTTACATGACAAGTCACTTATACTGTTGTCTCTCTACCCTCTCACCAGTTGACGTCCTGACACCGAAGTGACAGGCCACGCCAATCAGCTGACTGCCAAAGTGTATCTTTTTACGTTGAAAATGTCTTCCACATCAATAACATTGAGTCTTCTGTCATAATATTCATGTGATGATGTTCACGATAGGATATTCATTCTGTGATGGGAATCCAGCTCGACACAGTATTTTTCGGATGACAACACGAAACCCAACCATCAGTACAAACAGACAAATACATAAAGGAACAACATTCAAAGAACAAAAAACAATTTGACATCACTTGGAAGAACATTGTATAATCTGAAGGAACATTCACAGGAATAGCTTGGTACCGAATCGTCATGAAGCGGGTGAGTTGTCATGTATGTTTAAAAAGTAACGCTTAGCAACCATTGTAGTAGTGTGTTACCAATACTTCAAATACTTCAATGAATCTATCAGTCTCTTCACCATAATTCTCGTTCAGTTGTCCAAAATAGCGAAGTTTTACGTTAGGAAATTACGTATATCCATAGTTCTTCTTGGTCTTTTTGTTTTATAAACAAGAATGATTGAATGTTAGCAATATATCAAATGTTTCAAATGTTTCTCCTCCTCCTCCTCCTTAGCTCATGATATCAACGACCTCATTAATTGAAGCATTAATTTCGCTTTGATTTACATAAACATGGAATTCACTGGACTTCTTGACATCTTGATATTGGATAAGTGTATATCTTTTAACTCGTTACCTGCACACACCACCACCTGATCCCTTTGAGGCGACGTAAGAAACGCTAATTAATGACTATCTTTACCTTCCATCGCTCCGTGTTACCTTCCGCATCACATATCCACTATTTACTTACTCATTTACCTTACCTACCTACCTGGCCTACCTACATTCCTTCCTTCCTTCCTTCCTTCATTCCCTCCTTCCTTCCTTACCTACATTTCTATCTACCTAATTCTATCTAACTCCCTTTCTATTTGCACACCAACCTCCTCTTACCTACCTTACCTTCCTGTCTACCTACCTATATACTTACATATTTTACCTACCCATGTATATATCCACACACACGCTTCCCTTCCTCCTTCTCATCCTCGCTCCCTCAACACCCTTCACCTGCTATCAAACACTCTCAGCCTAATTCCCTCTCCATCCCACAGCAATACACACCTAATCATTCACCGTCACCAGGTAGAGAGAGAGAGAGAGAGAGAGAGAGAGAGAGAGAGAGAGAGAGAGAGAGAGAGTAGTAGTAGGAATAGGAAGATGAGGCTGGAGGAGGAGGAATAGGAGAAGGAATAGGAAATAGGAAGAGAAGGAGGGTGAGAATGGGAGGAATAGGAGTAAAAAGATGAGGGAGGAATAAAAGAAATAGGAAGAGAAAGAAGAGGAGAGAGGGAGTAATAGGGGAAGGAAGATGATGAGAGAGAGAGAGAGAGAGAGAGAGAGAGAGAGAGAGAGAGAGAGAGAGAGAGAGAGTAAAAGAAAAGTCCGCTAAACGTGCTCGTGATAAATCAAGGAGCCTAATTAAGCGGGTGGAAGTCAAATCTCAAGGGGATTCTGACCTGATGAGCTCGTCGTATTAATAAGTTTCGTTTCCGTGTCTCCCACTTGTGCACTTGTGGATGAGAAGCGTATAAGTAACCTCCTTCTCTCTCTCTCTCTCTCTCTCTCTCTCTCTCTCTCTCTCTCTCTCTGGTCACGTGTCCCGTCGTGGTCCCCGTCAGGTATTAAGTGCATGTTGCCTTCGCCGTGTACAAAAAAAATAGTCTGATTGCGTTGACTTATCCCTGAATTAGGTAGATTTTGCAATATAAACATGGTATTAATTGGATAGTTTCTCTCTCTCTCTCTCTCTCTCTCTCTCTCTCTCTCTCTCTCTCTCTCTCTCAGCTCCAATGTAGTGTATCTGACGGAATGCAAGATATCACTTTGCAGATGTGTGTGTGTGTGTGTGTGTGTGTGTGTGTGTGTGTGTGTGTGTGTGTGTGTGTGTGTGTGTGTGTGTGTGTGTGTGTGTGTGTGTGTGTGTGTGTGTGTGTGTGTGTGTGTGTGTGTGTGTGTGTGACACACACACACACACACACACACACACACACACACACACACACACACACACACACACACACACACGGGAAAAATAAACACGTAGCAGGTTTCATTTGGCCTCCAGTTTTGAGTGTCGTTTCATCCACTTAACCCAGGAACAAATGGTCATGAAAATTGGCCTGCATGAACAGTTCTGGTGGTGGTGATGGCGGTGCTGACGGAAGGAAGCGAGGGGGAGATGGGATGCTGGTGGTGGCGGCAGGTAAAGGGACTGGACACTGGCGAGGAATGGGACAGGCTGGCAACTTAATTTAATCTAGCATGGTATAATCTAATGTAACCTTATGAAACTAAACGTGAAATGCAACAAGAATAGCAATAGTAGAAAAGAAGTTAAAAGTGTAACAACTATGACAAAAATAGCAATAGCATTATGTCCGATGTTACTTAAGCTAATAAGAAAATTAACTGAGAGAACATCAATGATATAAGATAAATAAGAAGTCAAGCTAAACGTTCCTCAGCATAACAACGACAACCATATCAATAACAACTAATTAACTTATTGGGGGTTGACAGACGAAAAGACGTTTAAAAGTAAGGTAAATTCTCCATCTTAGTTTAACCTGATTCAACCTAACTTAACTTAACCAGACAACACGAATCAATCCTTAACTCGACCTTACTAAATACACCTGCGTTCCAGAAATGTTTTCACTGGAGTTTTTTAAGAGCTTCAAATTAGAGGACTTTCTTCTCTTCTTTGTGCCTTTAGCCGATCTCCCTCAGGCATAAAACACGAGAGAGAGAGAGAGAGAGAGAGAGAGAGAGAGAGAGAGAGAGAGAGAGAGAGAGAGAGAGAGAGAGAGAGAGAGAGAGAGAGAGAGAGAGAGAGAGAGACAGAGACATATAGAGACAGACAGACAGATAGAGAGACAAACTACATAAATCTAAGTAACCTAACCCAACCTGAACTAACGGGTAGCTAGGCGAATAGAACATGCTAGGACAGGTTGTTAAGTATAAGATGCAGCAAAGATAAGGTTGTAGTGTGTAGCAGGTAACAGGTAACAGGTAACGGGTAGCAGGTGTAAGGATGAGGTGTCAAGAGGGTGTTGTACAGGTAATCCTCTGCTCACCTGTATTGCGCGGGGATCTTGAGTGGCTGTGTTTATCCGGCATCGGGTGACTAATTATTGCCATTACCTACTTAGTTCATAATCTAAGGGACGAGCCGTGCATTTATCACGCCACGAGCTCGTTTGTCATACGTGTCTCGCCTTGCCTCGCCTCGCCTCGCCTCGCCTCGCCTCGCCTCGCCTCCTGTGAAACCCTGCTATTACACCTGCCTGCATTAACCTCCCCCTCCATGATCAATATTCATCACTTAGTATATTAATTTTAAAACTTTTTAGCCTTTTATTTTTTTTTTTTACTCTTCTTTTCACCTCATTTATTATTTTTGTGTGTGTGTTCAGTTTTTGTTTATTTCTTCATTTGTTAATGTTGTGTATTGTCTTTCCTCTTCTTTTTATAAATATCTCTTCTTTTCATGTCTTCTTTTTTTATTTTCTTTTCTTCATCCTTCTCTTCTCGTCTTCCTTGTTCTCCTCCTCCTCCTCCTCCTCCTCCTCCTCCTCTTCGCCTTCCTTTTCGCTTCTGCTTTAACAATAGGAAAAACAAGAACTACTACTACTACTACTACTACTACTACTACTACTACTACTACTACTACTACTACTACTACTACTACTACTACTACTACTACTACTACTACTACTACTACTACTACTACTACTACTACTACTACTACTACTACTACTCGCTTCCTTTTTCACGTGTGTGTCAAATTTCCCAAAAGACACGGATAAAAAATGTATTTCCTGATTACTTTTTTAAACTAGAATTTTCTCTTTTCCTCTATTTTCCCATTTACTCCTTTATGCATAACAGCAATAACGAGTTTTCCTCTTTTTTATTTCCTTTTTTATATTTATGGCCTCAAGTTTATCATCCTCAAATACACGCACACACACACACACACACACACACACACACACACACACAGAGAGAGAGAGAGAGAGAGAGAGAGAGAGAGAGAGAGAATAAATAGAAAGATGCGAAAAATTCTCTTATCTCTTTTCATTGCATTTTATTCCATTTTTTCCTCTTTGTATCTCGTGTATTTGGAATCTATGCCGCTTTTATTTATTCGAAAAAATGATGAAGAAAAAGAGAGGTGAGATAAAGAGAGAGAGAGAGAGAGAGAGAGAGAGAGAGAGAGAGAGAGAGAAATGGTGAGGTAGCCGAAAAACGCATTTATTTTTCACTCTTACGTATATATATATATATCTTTTGATGGAGAAAAAGAAAAAAAGAAAAATAAAACGCAAAAACAGTGACATATATTTTTGTCGATCATTCTCTTTGCATTGTTATCATTATCGTTATTGTCACTGTTATTACTATTGCTATTATCATTATTGTTGTTGCTGCGACTATTACTACTACTACTACTACTACTGTTACTACTGCTGCTGCTGCTGCTGCTGCTGCTGCTGTAGCTACTACTACTACTACTACTACTACTACTACTACTACTACTACTGCTACTACTGCTGCTGCTACTGCTACTGCTGCTACCACCACCAACA
>NC_059303.1:4677859-4680359 GCF_017591435.1 Portunus trituberculatus
TGTTTGTGTATTCTGTTAGTCTTTAGGCATCTGTTGCAGCTTTAAAATTTAGGGTTCAGTTTTAGGAGGCGAGTATAAGGGAAGGTTCTATCTAAAAGTTTGTCTTACGTTTGTATATTGAAAGAGCATTTAAGCATTTATTATAGTTTTATACCTCATGTTTCAGTTTTACAGTTTTACGGGTCGAGTATATGAGAAGGTTGTGTTTAACCCTTTAGTACCATGACGCGTTTCCGTATTCATTCTTTTTACTATTTGGTGATTTTATACAGCTTCAGAAACTCATGTGGGGCAATTAAAATAGTGAATACTGTGGCCATTAATCATCTGACCTCCATAGACCCTTCCTAATGTCAATAAAATCGTCTAGTCGTACACAAATTTCAAGGAAAAAAATGTGTCCTAGTATTGAAGGGGTAAGAGGTGAGTCTTAAGTGTGTATATATTGAATGAGTCTTTAGGTATTCAGTAAAGATGTATGCTGAAAGTTTCAGTTTCTGGGACGGCTTTGACATGTGAGCGTTTCTGTTTAAAAGTCATTCTCATGTGTGTGTATTTTACGAGTTTTGAGGTAATCAGGACAGCTTCCCGGTTTTCAGTGGTTAAGGATTCAGTGTCAGTTTGAGGCAAGAGAATAGCGAATGAAGCAGGTTTTATTCCTCTCGCGTGACACGAAGCTAATCTAATAAGTGTGTGTACAGACTGTCACACCAGCCTGTCTGTATTTCCTCAGACGTTTAAGTAGTAAAGATAAGTTTCTTCCTGTGTTTTTTCACCTTTGGAGATCCATACAAGTAAACAAACATTCAATATTGACTCCCAACTACATATAAAATGCAAACATCTAACACACAGAGCAAAGAAAGAAAATAATTGGTATATATTTTCTTTTTAAGCTACGTAACCATTAAATTAACTTAAGCCACACGAGATAACGAGTAAGTATTTGAAGCTAATATTGTGTTTGTTATCATTTCTATAGGCTACGAAAATAAGAGACTGGTAGAAAACTGTCAGAAGAATGTAGGTGATTATGGAGAGGAATTATGAAGTAGGATCTTGAAGTAGTGTAAAGTATGGGTGCATAGATGTTACGAGTAAATATCTTAACCTTTTATTGTGTATGTGTTATTCTTTCTACGCTGCAAAACTGCTACACTGGTACCTTGCCTTAGTGAAGTGCCGTGATGCTGCAGACGTTGGCGACCATGGATTGTCACACACCCTCCATCTCTTGTCATTTGCAATATAGATGCAGCTCTTCTTTCACTTTTTGTTGTTCTTCCTATTCCATCCATGTACTTTTCCCTTTGTCTGCCTCTTCCTCTGTTACCTTGGATTATTCTTGCGAAGCGTAGGTCCTCTAATCTTTCCTCTTCCCATTGTATGTCCTACAAACCTCAGCTAACTTTCTTGTAACTTCATTATGAGTTCTCTTTTACTATCCATTCTTCCCAGCACTTCTTCATTCGATATTCTTTTTGTCCGAGATATTTTTCAAGAGCTTTCGCCAACGCACACACACACACACACACACACACACAAAAAAAAAAAAAAAAAAATGGAGGAGAATTTTGAAGTCTTAAAACAATTAGCCTCTTGCAGTAAGTTAATATGAAATTATAAGTAACTATTTGAAAACGATATTGTGTTCTCTTCTATTCCTCACCGGTCAGTCTGGTTTGCTGAAGGGACAGGACAGTTGGGCGGCCACTTAAGGTACACGGGCCTGCCAATAGTCTTGTCGTATTGTGGAATTCCACTTAAGGTACACTCTCTCCTGCCTCTCTCTAGTCTTGTCTCTATCTCTCTCTCTCTCTCTCTCTCTCTCTCTCTCTCTCTCTCTCTCTCTCTCTCTCTCCTTGTTTTCCTTCCCATCCTCTCCCATCCCTCTTTCCTATCTCTCATCTTGTATTTCCCTCCTTTCCATCCCTTCCTCTTCCCTCCCTCTCTTTCCCTCGCTCTCTTTCCCTCTTTCCTCCTTCTCCAACCTACATTTCCTATTATTTCCGCTTTACACGTTTTATTTTCTTACCTTTTCTCTCCCTTTCTCTCCTTTTCTCTTCCATTATCTCGTTCTTCTCCTTTTATGTCTTTTTCTCCTCCGTTCATCAGTCCTTATCGGTTTCCCTTTTTCTCTCTTTCTTTTTTTTCTTATGTTCTCTTTCTTGTCTCTTATTTACCTCCTGTTTTTAACCTGAAATTCGTAACATTTCTCTTCTCTTTCCATTTTTCCTTTCCTTTATTCCTCGTCCTCCTCGTCGTCGTCTTTCATCATTATTCCTTCTGTCTCTCCTCTTATCTTCAGTTCATCTCCTCTTCGTTTTCTCTTACCATTATTTATTATTCCGTGTCTTGTTATTCTTCATTTTCTTCTCGTCGTCTTTTCTTTTCTTATTTTTTGTTTGTGTGTTTTAACTTTTCTTTACTTGTCATTTTCTCTCTCTTCTCTTTTATTTACTCTCTCTCTCTCTCTCTCTTCATGTCTCTCTCTCTCTCT
>NC_059303.1:4685359-4700359 GCF_017591435.1 Portunus trituberculatus
TTTAGTAAAGAGAACGTGACACTTCAGGAGCTCACTTGACCCGGCGCGTTTTGGGACACTTCTGCTGCAGGCTTTTAAGAGAGCAGCAATTAGACGGAATCTTTCTTTCCTCCTTTTATTTTCTTTTTATTTTTTCTTATCTCTCGGCGAATCTCTCATATAGAAATTCTTTTATTCTTGCGAGGCTTTACATCGACCAACCAGAATACTGAGTTTATTTATTCATTTCATTATCTATTGTTGTTGTTTATTCACGCATTCATTCATTCTTTTATTATGTATATGTTTGTCTTTTCTACTCCTTTTTATTTATTTATTTATTTATTTATTTATTTATTTATCTATTGTTGTTGTTTATTCACGCACTTATTCATTCATTTTATTATGTATCTGTTTGTCTTTTCTATTCCCTTTTATTTATTTATTTATTTGTTTATTTATTTATTTATTTATTTATTTACTCAGCCACAAGCATTCATTGACATACGCTTTAATAATACAAAGTTGAATTGTCTCATATTTTGTTTTATATATGAAGGTTTATTTGAATTACAGAGACAGCTGTTCTCACTTTTTTGTTGTTTATTGTGAGAATGAGTCAATTGTCTTGAAAGCTTTGCGATTCCTTTGTTAAGTGTTCTCTCTCTGTCTGTCTGCCTGTTTGTGTGTCTGCTTCTCTGTTTCTCATACTGGCTGGCTTATTCTCTGTCACTTTCTTTGTCTGTCTGTCTGTCTGGTTGTGTGGATTTCTAGCTGGCGTGTTATTTGTTAAATTGAATTTTTCTTAGTTTGTCTGTCTTTCTGGCTATCTGTTTATGTTCGTTTGTTTGTGTATCTGTTTGTATCTATTGATTCATATTTCTTCTCGTGTGTCTGTCTCTCTGTCTGTTCATCTGTCTGTCTCTCTGTCTGTCTGTCTGTCTGTCTGTCTTCCCAAAGAATATAGCCAAATCATGAATAACAGGAAGTAATAACTCGTAAGAAACAGAATAAACCAACAGTATGCATACATGATTTCCTAACAGTATGAACAAAGATTATTGAGACCACGTATATCAGTTACACACACACACACACACACACACACACACACACACACACACACACACACACACACACACACACACACACACACACACACACACACACACACACACACACACACACACACACACACACACACACACACACACACACACACACACACACACACACACACACACACACACACACACACACACACACACAACGATTACAATTTTTCATTTCCCGTTCATTCTTTCCTTTTCCTGCTTTCTAATCTTCTCTCATGTTGCAGCCAGAAGGTGAACGGTTCAGAGCTCACTTTGAGAACTTACTAAACCCGGAACAACAAACACAGAATGACTCACAGACTGATGAACTTGCTATTACTGTGCCAGTCCTAGATGATCCTTTTACACCACAGGAATTGGATGTTGTTTTAAAGGATGTAAATACTAATAAGAGTTTTGTGGGTTTATGTCCGGGTCTCGTCAGGGCTCTGCCTGTCAACTGGTTTTTGTTCTTTTTACATTTGTTTAATGTAATTTTTATGAATGTATGTTATCCTATTTCATGGTGTTATAATAAGTTTTTTGTTCTGTTCAAAGGTGGTATGGATAGGTTAGATTGTGGCAACTACAGGGGGATTTCTATTATGAACACTTTGGCAAAATTATATGATATGTTGCTCTTGAAGAGGCTAAAGTTATGGGTTAATATTGACAAATGCCAAGCTGGCGCCCAACAGGGACGCAGCTGTATTGACCAGATTATGACTCTAAGATTATTATACGACTTTGCGAATGTTAAGAAATGTAAATTGTATGTTCTTTTCATTGATTTCAGCAAAGCGTATGATAGGGTTCCACGGGAAAACTGATTCAAGTTTTAAGGTCGCTTGGCTGTGGTAAAGTAATGTTGAGTGCCTTACAGAAGATGTACGCATGCACCAGAGGTGTGCTGCGCTCTGCAACCATAGAAGCCACAGCGGGAGTGCGTCAGGGGGCCCCGTCTAGTTGTTTGCTTTTTACCGTGTACATTGACCAGCTTGTTAGAATGCTTAAGAGGAGAGTGGGTGAGGATGGTTTCCTTGGAGATCTACATACATTGCTACTTATGGATGATATGGTGTTACTAGCCACGTCAAGGGAGATGTGCCTTAGGAAATTGAATGTGGTATTGGAGTATTGTCGTGAATATGGAATGGTGCTAAATGAAAAGAAAACAAAATTTATGGTAATTTGTGGTACGGTTGAGGATAGACATTGCTTACAGATGGAGGAGTTAAAGATTGACTATACACTTAAGTATCTGTATTTGGGAGCGTGGTTCACGGATGATGCGAAAGCCAACACTGTGTTAAGTCTCCACGAAACTTCAGGGGAAACACAACTAAATAAGTTTGCAATATTTTGTGCGGCAAATACCAACATGCCTTATGTATATAAACGCAAAGTATTTGATGCAGTAGTGACAGCTTCTTTGTTGTATAGTTCGGAGACATGGTTTATGACACATCCAAGGAAAATCATTGCTTTGTACAATAGAGCTATCAAGTGTTTGCTAGGAGTAAGAAAGTTCACCAGTCCTGATCTTTGCATGATTGAGTCAGGCATTTTACCAGCACAGGAAGTTATAGCAAACAGGAGGCGTAAGTTCTTAGAGAAATGCTTGAGGATACCAGACATGGAGGAACCATTTGATATTGTATTTAGATTATGTGAAGCAGCCAACACTCCAGGTTACAAATTCTTAATGCAAACACTGCGGTATAATGCAGATGTAAGACCACTCGTCCAGATAGCTCAGCGGATTCAGGAGAAACCCTCACGGCCTCAAAATATGTGTCATATAGAACAGAACTTAACCCAGACCTTTTGGTCCATTCAGTTTATACTTGTAAGGATTTTATCCCTGATTATAAACGCCAATCCTTCAGTAGATTGCGTTTGATGTCACATAATCTAAAAATTGAAACTGGGAGAAGGAATGCAATACCAAAAGAACTCAGACTGTGTTCATGTCCAGACAATGTCATTCAAAGTGAAGCACATGTGTTGTTGCATTGTACACTTTCTGGACAATTGAGACAGAAGTATGATATGTTAGATTTTTCCAGTTTTTATAACTTAATGGGCTCTGGTGGAAGGGAACGCAACTTATGCGAATATATATACATGAAGTGTTACATTTATATAAATAAGGACCGTGATAATATTCGAGAGAGTTTGTTTATGTAATATAACTGGTAGAAAAAAAATTTGGACAAATATTTGTAACTTACAAGTGTAAAATATCAATTTTGTGTATGAGTTTGTCAATAAATCTCTCTCTCTCTCTCTCTCTCTCTCTCTCTCTCTCTCTCTCTCTCTCTCTCTCTCTCTCTCTCTCTCTCTCTCTCTCTCTCTCTCTCTCTCTCTCTCTCTCTCTCTCTCTCTCTCTCTCTCTCTCTCTCTCTCTCTCTCTCTCTCTCTCTCTCTCTCTCTCTCTGCCGCCGTCAGTGTACATTAGCCCATAATAGCGATGTATACACTCCACCTAAACGTCATTTGGTACCTTTATATAAAGCGCTCAGCTTAACGATAAGTTAGTGGAGTGTTTTGTGGCGGCGAGAGGGAAGCATCGGGGGACGTTAAGGATGAAATATGTCAAGCTGACGCAGTTTTCCCACCGCGGGGACTTAATGGACTAAAATGGATGAGGTCAAGTCGTCTCTACTATTCGCCCTAAACGTATTTCTTCATTTACTAACGTATGAGGACTAGGGGTGGATGACAGAGAGAGAGAGAGAGAGAGAGAGAGAGAGAGAGAGAGAGAGAGAGAGAGAGAGGTCTTCTATACAGATCGATATATAGATAGGAAATGTTTTTATTTAAGTATTTAGCTGATTGGAACTAGATGTAGAAAAAGAAAACATGAAAAAAATGCCTTAAAAAGTAATGAAAAATAAAAAGATACTTTGAAAAATGTATGGAAAAACTGACAAAGGAAAAATGTAGTAAGGAAAAAAAATGAGTTATGTAAAACTTAAACTAATTGATACCGTAACATACCATTATTCTTTATGCACCATTCCTCTTTTTTTCCCTTTTTTTTTTTTTTTGTCCAAGTCCTACATTTTAGTAACATTTTTCCTCGTGTCATTTATTCGTGTGACATTTTTCTTTTTTTTCAACATGACATTAATTTTTTTTCCTCCACCTGCAATTATTTCCGAGTACCAGTTATTTGCTTTTCCTCTTTTCACGTTCTTAGTCTGATTAATTATCGAACATCTTCCAGTAGCAGGAGAGGGAGTGAATGAGGCAGTGTGTGGGTGGGTGAGTGAAAGGGAAGGACAGGCTCTCTACAGACACGTATCCAATTTACTGTGTTGTCATTTATTAAAAGTATGATTGATTATCGTGCTTCTTGATCCAACAACCTTTGAGTGAATGAATGAGTGAGTGAATAACTGAATGAGCGAGTGAATAAGTGAGTGCTTCTTGATCCAACAACCTTTGAGTGAATGAGTGAGTGAGTGAATAAGGGAGTGAATGTGTGAATAGATACGTGAATCGGTGGAAGTTAGGTGAGTGACTGTGAGTGAATAAGTGTGAGTGGATGAGTGAATATAAGTAAGGGTGTGAATAACTGAATGAGCGAGTGAATAAGTGAGTGGATGTGAGTGAATGAGAGTGAATAAGTGAACATAAGTGAATGAAAGTTAGTGGATACGTGAGTGAAGGTGAATAAATCTGCAAGTTAGTAGACAAGTTAATAAATAGAAGCAAGGATTACATATCTATCGCAAACAAGACAATTTTCATCAAGATTTTTCAAAACACTATTTCTTCTGAATCTGACAATTATTTCCAACTATTTTGGAAGCTGGAGTACCTTTAGTTAGTTAGCCTTTGTCCTTCCAAACTTTTTCATTGTCCATGGCCAGAGCCCCTCTAACACACACACACACACACACACACACACACACACACACACACACACACACACACACACACACACACACACACACACACACACACACACACACACACACACACACACACACACACACACACACACACACAATGAAAAATACAATTCCCAATGTTTATCAAAGTTTTTAACCCAGTAGGCTGTAAGTAATAGACTGTGTGAATGTACGAGCGAATGAGTGAGCCAGAGAGTGAATGAAAAGCAAATTCCTCTTACATCTCGTGCCTTTGAAGGATGTTTTTTCTTTTTGTAATTCAGATTAATTATCGAATATATTAATCCAGTGTGTGTGTGTGTGTGTGTGTGTGTGTGTGTGTGTGTGTGTGTGTGTGTGTGTGTGTGTGTAAGTGACTGAGTAAAGGAGTGAATTTGTGTGTGTGACAGTGAGTGAGTGAGTGAGTGAGAGAGAATAGATGGGTGGGTGTGTTCTTGTCTTTGAAGGTTAATTTTCATCCCAGATTAATATTAATTATTGAATTTCTTAATCCAATGACAGGACGAGAGAGAGAGAGAGAGAGAGAGAGAGAGAGAGAGAGAGAGGCTATGTATGTGGGTGAGGTGGATGGAGTTATGTCTTTGTACTTTTCTCACTATATTATGATTAATTATTGAAACTCATAATCTAGTGAATAGTGAGTGAGAATGAGAACGAGTGAGTGAGTGAGTGAATGAGTGAGTGAGTGAGGGTGAGTGAGTGAGTGAAAGGAAGACTTGACCTGACAAATTCGGGATCTTAAAAGTCGATTATGATAAGGTCGGTGTTGAGTGCCTAATTAATTATTGTTTTCCTATAATACGGTTGGACGTGAGGTATTGTATCATTGCTGGTATTAACATTGCGGAATATTATACATGTATCGGATTGCCCAGGATTCGTTTCGGCGTTCCCTTTAATTTAGTACATCGCAACATTGACTTTACTATTACGGAAGGATATTGTCGGGCGTATCCAGCGACTTTTACATATATTTCTTCTGACCACTAATAGCAGTGCTCCCTATGGTGGAATTGTCAGGTTAGTTAAGGGAGTTTTTGCTATGGAGTATTTGGGTTACTATGGTCCAGTGTAAATTTTCCACGCAACGAGTCCTTTAGCTACAAGATTAATTGTCTCCTAATATTACTCTTCAGGGTACCTTTTTTGTTATCTGTTGTTGTGTTGTGTTGTATTGCTTTGTGTTATTCTGTTATCCTTAGTAGTTATGTTATGTTAGATTGAATTAGAGCACAAGAGAAGCAGCAAATCACGTGATCATGTTATGCAATGTAGTTTATGTTATGAATTTTATGTGAGGTTACGATTCTTGGATTAATTTTTCCTTGGATTGGTGTTATATGGAAGCGTCATAAAAGATTCAGTCTGAGTGCCGGAGCAGTGCGTGTCACCTGGCACAAGAATGGATCTAAAACTCTCAGAAGCGATGCGTGTAGTAATAATTGATGCTCAGGTAATTTGAAGAGTAGCGAACAATAGAGATCAGTATGAAATTCCAGAACAGTATTGGATAACAGAATATTTTTTTGTATAATATATTGGCAGACCATTATTATATCTGAGGGAATAAAGCAATTAATATGGGAAACGTGAGCTAGAATTCTCTCTCTCTCTCTCTCTCTCTCTCTCTCTCTCTCTCTCTCTCTCTCTCTCTCTCTCTCTCTCTCTCTCTCTCTCTCTCTCTGTTTGTCTCCGTCTCTCTCTCTCTCTCTGTCTGTCTGTCTGTCTGTCTGTCTGTCTGTCTGTCTGTCTGTCTGTCTGTCTGTCTGCTCTGCCTGCTCTCTGCTCTCTCTCTCTCTCTCTCTCTCTCTCTCTCTCTCTCTCTCTCTCTCTCTCTCTCTCTCTCTCTCTCTCTCTCTCTCTCTCTCTCTCTCTCTCTCTCTCTCTCTCTCTCTCTCTCTCTCTCTCTCTCTCTCTCTCTCTCTCTCTCTCTCTCTCTCTCTCTCTCTCTCTCTCTCTCTCTCTCTCTCTCTCTCTCTCTCTCTCTCTCTCTCTCTCTCTCTCTCTCTCTCTCTCTCTCTCTCTCTCTCTCTCTCTCTCTCTCTCTCTCTCTCTCTCTCTCTCTCTCTCTCTCTCTCTCTCTCTCTCTCTCTCTCTCTCTCTCCACACACACTTCTATAATTATTTCTGAACATTTCTTTTATTTTTTTTAGTGTTAAGAGTGGTCTGGCCAAGGGCAAGAAAACTTAAAAAGAAATAATCCCATTGAAGAAGAAAGTCCGAAAGTAAGTCCAAAATTACATTGTGAAGTGACTTTTATTTGAGCCTCTTTCTTTGTCTCCTGGCCTGAGCTTGTTTTTCCAGTTGCTGCGAGTAAAAGAAAGAAAAAAAAGTGGAAAAAAAACAGAAAACTTTTTTATATACTGCTTTTTCTGTTATCCGAGGCCGTTTCATGAGTTTGTTTACGTTACAGACTTTTAATGATGTTGTGGGTGTGTTTGAGAGTCACAGAACCATATCATTCTTTGGGTATTTCTGGGTTTGTCATCGCACAGGCTTCCATGACGTTTGTGGTTCTGATCTTTTAGGCGTGCAGATTTACATAGTTTTAGGCATTGCTCTGTTGTCAATCTTAGGGAAACCTTTTGTGATGTTATTTTAGACGTACAGAATGGCGTAACTGTAAGCATCCCTCTGTTTATTATCCTATATTATCCTAGAAAATTTAGTTACCTTTATTGCTGTTTTAATTAATTTGTTTATATTTCTTTTAAGACGTAGGAAATAGCGCAAAGTCTAGGCATTCCTGTTGGCAATCTTAGGTTCTTTCACAAGGTTTATGTCTGTTTGTCTTCAAACGCACAGAATGACAATAATTTAGGCAATGGTGTGTCATTTTATGGGTTTCTTATCGTTCTTATGCTGTTCTTTACACATACAGAGTTACATCATAGCAGGTTTTGTTCTGTCTGTCATCTCAGGGTATGACTTTTCCTTAGACGAACCGAATAATATAATGATTTTAGTGTTTATTCTTGATGTTGCTCTGTGGCCTAAGCTCTTTATGACTTTAGTTACCTTAAGATATATTGAATAGCATAAATATTTTAGGCATGTTTTTTTTTACATTCTTTTAAACATTTCATGACTTTGGTAACCTTTTAGATCTACTGAATTAACATGAAACATTCCAGACATTGATCTTCCTGTTCTTTTAAGCTTTTTAAAACTTTTACAACTTATTCTTTTTAGACGTACTGATAAACATAAGCATTCCCGGCATTATTATTTATGTTTTTCTAAGCCTTCCATGACTTTAATAACATTTCAGATCTACTACATAACATAAACACTTCAGACATTGTTCCTCGTGATCCTTTAAACATTTCATGATTTCAGTAACCATCGCTTTCCTGTCTCCTTTAGTCCTACGCAACACAATGCCATTAATATTCAAGCCACTCCTCTTTACCTTTCGTTTAGGTTTTTTTTTATGACTTCCTCGCCATTTTCCAGACATACACAATCACATCACGTCCCGGCCACCTCTACCTGTTGTTTTAGGCTTACAGAAGAACAGTGACTTTTCAGGCTGTTCACATTCAAGGCATCCATTATCTTTAATAAGACAGCGTGCTCTTCGAAGGCCAAAATACCACCTTCTCTAATATACATTACACTTCGACTTAACTTATTACATATTCATTAACTTGGCTCATCCGACCTCCGAGGCAGGGGAGGAAGTGAGAGAAAGGGAGGGAGCGAGGCAGGAAGTGAGAGAGAGGAAGCAAGGGATGGTTGGGGTGGCGGAAGAGGGAGGGAAGAAAGGGAGAATTACTTGGGGAATATAAATAGGGAACGATGTAAGGGTGTGGAATAAGGTAGAAGGAAGGAAGGAAGGAAGGAAGAAAGGAAGGAAGGAAGGAAGGAAGGAGATTGAAGAGAGAGAGAGAGAGAGAGAGAGAGAAGAAACAGGACTACCTATGTGAAGAAAATAAGAAAAAATTGAAAAGATGGAGGAAAGAGATGAAGAGAGAGAGAGAGAGAGAGAGAGAGAGAGAGAGAGAGAGAGAGAGAGAGAGAGAGAGAGGAGAGAGATAAGGATGGACGAAATGGAGGAGAGAAGAAGGAAGGAGAAGACGAAGGATACAATTGAGTGATCTAAAGTAAAGAAAGAAAAGAAAGAAGATGACTGGAGATAAAGGAAGGAGAGAGAGAGAGAGAGAGAGAGAGAGAGAGAGAGAGAGAGAGAGAGAGAGAGAGAGAGAGAGATTATGGAAGTGGAGAGAAGAAGAAAGGAAAGAGATAGTGAGAGGAAGAAAGAGATTGAAAGAAAGATAAAGACAGTGAAATGAGTTGTGGAAAGTGAAAGGAAATAAAAAGAAAGAAAACTGGAAGAAAAGAAGGAATGAGAGAGAGAGAGAGAGAGAGAGAGAGAGAGAGAGAGAGAGAGAGAGAGAGAGAGAGAGAGAGAGAGAGAGAGAGAGAGAGAGAGAGAGAGAGAGAGAGAGAGAGAGAGAATATTAGAATTAGGAAATGTTCTCTTATCATGTTACGTTGTATAATGTTATGCTGTGTCATGTTATGTTATATTATTGAATTGTATTATGTTGTGCCAGATTAGCTTAAGTCGGAGAGAGGGAGAGAGGGAGAGGGACGAGAAGATCCGGAAATGCAAGAGAGTGAGGCGAGAAATGAGTGTTTGTATTATTATGATCTGTTGTGCTACGTTGAATTGTGTTAAGTTTGATTTGGTTAGGTTAGGTTAGGTTAGGTTTGGTTAGGTTAGTTTAGGTTAGGTTAGGTTAGGTAAGGTTTGGTTAGTTTGGATTACGTAAAGTTAATCTCGCTGAGGTTTCGCTAGGATTAGTTGTTTGCATGTTAGATTTGGTTAGATTACATTGTTAGATAGATAGGTTAGGTTAGGTTAGGTTAGCTTAGGGGCAAACAAAGTGTTGGAAAAAAAAAATCCCGCTGGTTGCCAGGCCCTGTTAGTCATTTAATTGTTGGATAAGAATAGATAATGTCGCTAAGATTTGGCTAGGTTCAGTTGTTTAGATCTTAAGTTTGACTAGATTAGGTTAGGTTAGGTTAGTTTGAGTTATGCAAACTTAATCTTGCCAATGTTTCGCTAGATTTAATTGTATGGATGTTAGATTTCGTTTGATTATGTTAAGAAAGATAAATAGGTTAGGTTAGGTTAGGTTAGATTTCAGTGAGTTAGGTTAGGTTAGTTTTGGGTTAGGTAATCTCGCTGAGGATTGGCTACGTTTAGTTGTTTGGATATTAGATTTGGTTAGATTACTTTGTTAGATAGTTCAAGTAAAGGTTTGGTTTGCTTTGGTTAGGTTAATTTGGGTTTCGTTAAGTTAATCTCTGAAGTTTCGCAAAGTTTACTTGTTTGGATATTAGAATTGGTTAGAATACGTTAAATTAGTAGGTTAGGATAGGTGAAGTTAAGTTATGTGTGACCTAACCAAACCACACCTAACGTAACCTAATGATACAATTCAACACAGCACAACAGGTCACAGTAAAATGAGCACCCTTTCTCTCGCCTCACTGTTCTATTTCCGGATATCCTCATTGCTTAGCGAGGAGAGGGACGAAGATGGAAACACACAAGGGGGAGAGGAGAGAGAAAGGGGACCATATTGTCGTGATCTGTGGTAGTGTTGGCGGCGGTCCAGTCCATCCGTGACTCTGAGGGCGGTTGTCGTAATACGCATACGTTATTACGAACAAGGATGGCGCCTATAAACAACACGGATATAGAGCAACTCCCGCATGTGGCTGAATTAATTAAGGTGTGTGTGTGTGTGTGTGTGTGTGTGTGTGTGTGTGTGTGTGTGTGTGTGTGTGTGTGTGTGTTGTTGTTGTTGTTGTTGTTGTTGTTGTTGTTGTTGTTGTTGTTGTTGTACTCGTTACATTTTCCTCTTCAAACGCATTTATTTTGTCTTCCTCCTTTTCTTTTACCTTCATTTTTATCTTGTTATCTTTTCTTATCTTCCGTCCTCTTCAATTGTTTCTCTTATTTTCTCTTATTTTCTCAATTTCGCTTTCCTTTGTGTTTGTGGCAGATGTGTCCCTGAGAGAGAGAGAGAGAGAGAGAGAGAGTGAGAGTGAGAGAGAGAGTGAGAGTAAGGGCGGGGAGGGACTGCGGTGAGTAATTGTTTTAATCTCAGTTCTCGTACTTAATTTTATCATGACCAAGGAATTAAAGACACGTATTAATAATGTACGTGTGTTACTCTGGTGTTAGTGTGTTATCCTTGAGTTTTATCCTCCTCCTCCTCCTCCTCCTCCTCCTCCTCCTCCTCCTCCTCCTCCTCCTCCTCCTCCTCATCTTCTTCTTTCTCGCTGCTTTATCATCTTGTTTCTTTATATTATCTTGTTGTGTCACCTTGGTCTTGTCATTATTGTCCTCTCTCTCTCTCTCTCTCTCTCTCTCTCTCTCTCTCTCTCTCTCTCTCTCTCTCTCTCTCTCTCTCTCTCTCTCTCTCTCTCTCTCTCTCTCTCTCTCTCTCTCTCTCTCTCTCTCTCTCTCTCTCTCTCTCTCTCTCTCTCTCTCTCTCTCTCTCTCTCTCTCTCTCTCTCTCTCTCTCTCTCTCTCTCTCTCTCATTATTATCTCCCACAATTTATGGCAGTTTCCCCTTTTGCTAAGATATTAAGTTTTGTTTGCAAGTATAACCATGTAACAATTTCATTAAGGTGTAGCTCTATGTACGTATCTCTCTCTCTCTCTCTCTCTCTCTCTCTCTCTCTCTCTCTCTCTCTCTCTCTCTCTCTCTCTCTCTCTCTCTCTCTCTCTCTCTCTCTCTCTCTCTCTCTCTCTCTCTCTCTCTCTCTCTCTCTCTCTCTCTCTCTCTCTCTCTCTCTCTCTCTCTCTCTCTCTCTCTCTCTACAGCTCTTTGAACCTCTGCAGCTGAGTGAGGGAGAAATGGAAAAAAGAATGAGATGTGTAAGGAGTGATGCTGTTTGCACAGGCGAAATGGAGGAGGAGGAGGAGGAGGAGGAGGAGGAGGAGGAGGAGGAGGAGGAGGAGGAGGAGGAGAAGGAGAGGAGGAGGAGGAGTCAGCTTGTTAATAACTGTGTAAAAATTGCAAAAACTTCTCTAATCAGACGCTCTTTGCTCTTCCTCTTTTTTTCTCTCTCTTTCCTTCTCTGATCATATAAATTGTTTTCAAATGTTGTGCTTTTGTGTAGCCTGAGGGAATGGACGAGAGAGAGAGAGAGAGAGAGAGAGAGAGAGAGAGAGAGAGAGAGAGTAGAGGAGAGGAAGAAAGCTAAAGAAAGGGAGGGGTAATGGAAGAGAGTGAAGGCAGGGAGAGAGAGAAAAGAGTATGATTGATTTAAAGCCAAAGGAAAGACAAAGGAGGGAAAAGGAGACAGGTCAGGATACGTAGAAGTCTTATGCAGTACCTTTACAATTTGCTTCACTTGTATTACTTGTTCCATTTGTCCGCCGCTGGGATGGACAGAGAGGGACGGGTACGCTAACCGGCCCTTCGCTCTCTGCTTGTGTTGTGGGAGATTGTGAGTTAGACGGAATGGATAATCACCTGTCACACCCAGCAATCTCTCTCTCTCTCTCTCTCTCTCTCTCTCTCTCTCTCTCTCTCTCTCTCTCTCTCTCTCTATATCTTTGAAAATCGTAAATGAATAACATGTCTGTTATCTCCACATCCTCCTCCTCTTCCTCCTCATCCTCATCCTCCTCTTTCGCCTTCTCCTCTTCCTCTTCCTCTTCCTCTTTCTCTCTCTTCCTCTTCTTCTTCTTCTTCTTCTTCTTCTTCTTCTTCTTCTTCTTCTTCTTCTTCTTCTTCTTCTTCTTCTTCTTCTTCTTCTTCTTCTTCTTCTTCTTCTTCTTCTTCTTCTTCTTCTTCTTCTTCTTCTTCTTCTTCCTCTTCCTTCTTCTTCTTCTTCTTCTCCTCCTCCTCCTCCTCCTCCTCCTCCTCCTCCTCCTCCTCCTCCTCCTCCTCCTCCTCCTCCTCTTCCTCTTCCTCTTCCTCTTCCTCTTCCTCCTCCTCCTCCTCCTCCTCCTCCTCCTCCTCCTCCTCCTCCTCTTGGAAGGAATGGTGGGTGGGGAGGAACCTTCGCCTTTGCTATCCTTTTTCTTTTGCATTAGTTCAGATAAAGTTGTCCATAAACAACCAGGTAGGAGCCAGTTGGCCTGCTGCGGTTTGTTCTTCCTTTGTATTCCTTTGTATTCCTCCTCTTCCTTTTTTTTATGATCTCATTTCGTGCTGGGTAACGGGAGGGAGTGGTGGGTGGGGAGAAGCTTCATCTGTCCTATCCTTGTCTCCTACTATATGGCTTATTATAGAATCATGTAGTATAAAGAACGAGTGACCTCGTCATAGGTCGCAAGTCCTCCTGTCACTCGTCTTTCCTATGTATTCCTATATATATTTCTCCTCCTTCTGCTCCTCTCCCTGCTCCTCTTCCTTTGTAATCCTTTGTAATCCTTTATAAACACATGCTTTGTACTCGTCTTAACATGTACAAACAGAATTTCTATAAATACTCATAATCTCTTTCCGAGATATAACTTGACATAACTCCTTCATTTATTAAAAGGTGACATATTTTTGCACTCGCGAGTCAGTACCGCTTGTGTGACTTGATTGAGTACGTGTAATGCTGAGTGAAAGGAGGGAATAGTGTTGATAATACGCACAGATTGCTTTGTGCTCGCTATTTGTTTTGATGAAGAGAGTAGATTGGGATTTGTTTACGTGAGTTATGCAGTTGTAAAGGGTAGATTAAAGCACAAACACACACACACACACACACACACACACACACACACACACACACACACACACACACACACACACACACACACACACACACACACACACACACACACACACACACACACACACACACACACACACACACACACACACACACACACACACGTCATGCTAAATGCTGCAGTATATGTACAAATATTTCTGCAAACACTGGTACACTAATTATTATTCCCACAGTAATAACTGCTACATCACACACACACACACACACACACACACACACACACACACACACACACACACACACACACACACACACACACACACACACACACACACACACACACACGCACGCACACACACACACACACACACACACACACACACACACACACACACACACACGCAAAACATTGTAATATGACAAACTAATACAACTCCTACACACTGAAAAATATTTCTACACCTGTTCGTCGTTGTCCTCGTCCTCTTTTTCCTCCTATTCTCCTCCTCCTCCTCCTCCTCCTCCTCCTCCTCCTCCTCCTCCTCCTCCTCCTTGTCACACCTGAGCTTCAGACACTCTTTTGTCAAACTAGCAGCGTTGGTGCGGGAAGCCTGAGAGTGCGGCAGTGTGATGTATTGCACGGAGGCGACGCTGCAGGAGGAGGAAATGTACCTGACTGAATTATTGCACGAAAGTTTTCTCGTTTTATTCGCGTCGTGTTGAGGAAAAGGTGAGCAAACAGCGGGGGGAAGGAAGAAGTGAGGCAAGTTCTTGAGATGGAGGCAAGGTAAGGAGGCAGGGAGATAGATAGGTAGGTGGGTGGATGGGATAACAAGTAGATAGGTAACTAAGTAGAAAAACAGATAAAAAGCTGTGGATATGTAAATAGGATAAGAGGCAGAGATAGGTAAGTGTTTATTGAGCAAATGGGTAGGTTAACAGGCAGATGTAGACGGGGAAGTAGATAAGTAGACAGAGTAACAAGAATAACTAGATATTGTTGATAATTAGGCAATAGGTTTCTCGGGAGGATATCAGCTAGATATATTACGTTATGTACACTGGTATTGCGTAACTGGGTAGAATAATTAGAAATGGTTGCTGGGTAGGAAGATAGTAAACTAATAGCAGTCATATATTTTAGGTTAGCTACACTGGTATTGCGTAACTTGGGAGAATAACAAGCAGATATGGCTGGCAGGTAGGAGAGGTATTGTGCGTGCGTGCCTGAACGTTCGTGTGTGTGTGTGTTGTGGAGAGGTGCATTGAACTGAAGATTGGGTAAGAGGGAGCAACGAGG
>NC_059303.1:4702859-4707859 GCF_017591435.1 Portunus trituberculatus
CTTAGTACATCTGATTATTCGTGTGTTATTCATGGCAACATTTTCCTTCCCTTCTCCATTCATTATTTTATTTACTCATTCCCAGGAAATCATCATTCCTGTTTATTGCTTCCCTTTCGATATTGCCTACTTTGCTGTGTGTCCCTCCTTATACATAACTCTCTCTCTCTCTCTCTCTCTCTCTCTCTCTCTCTCTCTCTCTCTCTCTCTCTCTCTCTCTCTCTCTCTCTCTCTCTCTCTCTCTCTCTCTCTCAACTTAAACAACATTGCATCGTTTGTCTCTTTCCTTGTCTGAACGCCTTCCCAATCACACACACACACACACACACACACACACACACACACACACACACACACACACACACACACACACACACACACACACACACACACACACACACACACACACACACACACACACACACACACACACGTAGCTCAGTGGTTAGAGCGCTGGCTTCACAAGCCAGAGGACCGGGGTTCGATTCCCCGGCCGGGTGGAGATATTTGGTTGTGTCTCCTTTCACGTGTAGGTGCTGTTCACCTAGCAGTGAGTAGGTACGGGATGTAAATCGAGGAGTTGTGACCTTGTTGTCCCGGTGTGTGGTGTGTGCCTGGTCTCAGACCTATCCGAAGATCGGAAATAATGAGCTCTGAGCTCGTTCCGTAGGGTAACGTCTGGCTGTCTCGTCAGAGACTGCAGCAGATCAAACAGTGAATTACACACACACACACACTCTCTCTCTCTCTCTCTCTCTCTCTCTCTCTCTCTCTCTCTCTCTCTCTCTCTCTCTCTCTCTCTCTCTCTCTCTCTCTCTCTCTCTTCTCTCTCTCTCTATTTTCTATTAGTTCTCTCCTCTGCTTGTTTTTCCTCTTTTCGTAAATGCTCTCAATCTTTTGTTCTTTGTTTTCTTTCACTTCTCTCCTTGTTTTATGTCTGCAATTAGTATCCTCTTTCTTTCTTTCTCTTTCATCCTCCTATTTCTCCTTCATTCCTATCGTTTGTTTAGCTCTCAACTCTCTCTCTCTCTCTCTCTCTCTCTCTCTCTCTCTCTCTCTCTCTCTCTCTCTCTCTCTCTCTCTCTCTCTCTCTCTCTCTCTCTCTCTCTCTCTCTCTCTCTCTCTCTCTCTCTCTCTCTCTCTCTCTCTCTCTCTCTCTCTCTCTCTCTCTCTCTTCTCTCTCTCTCTCTTCTCTCTCTCTCTCTCTCTCTCTCTCTCTCTCTCTCTCTCTCTCTCTCTCTCTCTCTCTTCTCCTTAATTATCTCTCTCTCTCCTTTCCTTGTTCATTTCCTCTCTCACTCTCTCTCTCTCTCTCTCTCTCTCTCTCTCTCTCTCTCTCTCTCTCTCTCTCTCTCTCTCTCTCTCTCTCTCTCTCTCTCTCTCTCTCTCTCTTTTTTTTTTTTTTTTTTTATTTAAACATAATTTACGTCCCTTGATTTCGTTTATGACTCTCTCTCTCTCTCTCTCTCTCTCTCTCTCTCTCTCTCTCTCTCTCTCTCTCTCTCTCTCTCTCTCTCTCTCTCTCTCTCTCTCTCTCTCTCTCTCTCTCTCTCTCTCTCTCTCTCTCTCTCTCTCTCTCTCTCTCTCTCTCTCTCTCTCTCTCTCTCTCTCTTACTGTCTTCGTGTAAACACTGAGCTAATCCTTCTCTCTTTACTTCCACCCCTTTGCTCCTTTCCTCCTCACTTACTCTTCCTCTTTCCCGCTTCTTGTACCCTTCTCTCCCTATCCTCTCTTCTCCTTTCATCTCTCTCTGATTCTCCTTGAACCCTCTTTTCCTCCTCCCTTCCATGCTTTCCTCGCCTCCAACCAGATGTTTCCCTCTTCTTGTATTCAGCTTTTCTTTTCTATTTCCTTTTTTTTCACTTTCCTCTATTTTTTCTTTCCATTTTTGTTGTCTTCTATTCTTTCTTTTCTTTCTTTTTTTCTCTTATTTATTTTTAAGGATGTCTGTCGATTATTATTATCATTCTTTTGTCAATTTTTTTTTTTTATCCATATGTCTTCTTCGATATCCTTTTGTCCTTCTCCTTTGTTAAGTCTTTCTGTGCTCTTACCTTCCTTCCTTCCTTCCTTCCTTCCTTCCATTTCTCTTCCATTCCTCTTCAGTCTATTACCTCTTGTCTTCCTGTCCTCTTTTCATTCTTCTCTATTTTCGTTCCTTTCGTTCGTTCCATGCATTGTCATCTCTTGTTATCCATAATTATTTTTTCTAGATCTATTTTCTATCCTTCTTTTTCTGTTCTTACCCATTATCCTTTTTTTTTTCATTCCTTCGTATCTTTCACCATATATCCTTCCTTCAATTCTTTTCCTTCCAAACCTATCCTATAGTATCCTTCTCTTCCTATTCCTTCCCTCCTTCTCTCCTCCTTCCCCTCCCAGAGACTCGCTTGGCCGTGTAGCGATGCAAGAGGGTTTTTCTATATGCTAATACCCGCTGTGGGGAAGCTTGCACCGTGACTTCTTTCCTCTCTTTCTTTTTTCCCCCTTAGCAGATCGCCCGTTCTCTCCTGAAGGTTTACCCTGAGAGGGGAAAAAGAGGAATAAGAGGAAAAATAGAGGTTAAGCTTCTGTAAGAGGGAGGAGGAGAAGGAAGAGGAGGAGGAGGAGGAGGAGGAGAAGGAGGAGGAGGAGAAGGAGGAGGAGGAGGAGGAGGAGGAGAACAGTTGAAGGAAGTTTTAGGAGGCGAAGTGAGCAGTTGTTGTAAAGCTCAGTTCACACGGGAAAAAGATGATAATGAAAGGGATAACACTAGGGAGAGAGAGAGAGAGAGAGAGAGAGAGAGAGAGAGAGAGAGAGAGAGAGAGAGAGAGAGAGAGAGAGAGAGAGAGAGAGAGAGAGAGAGAGAGAGAGAGAGAGAGAGAGAGAGATTGAGCAAAAGAAAGCAGTCAGTCTTGAATCAGACAAAAATGCAATAATGCGATCATAAGAGGATTGGAAGAGAGAGAGAGAGAGAGAGAGAGAGAGAGAGAGAGAGAGAGAGAGAGAGAGAGAGAGAGAGAGAGAGAGAGAGAGATAGCGCTGACTAAAGTGAGCAGTCTATCTTCAACCGCAGCAAAATAGGATTAAGAACAACTGTAACAAGAGAGAGAGAGAGAGAGAGAGAGAGAGAGAGAGAGAGAGAGAGAGAGAGAGAGAGAGAGAGAGAGAGAGCAAGAAAAAGTGAGAAAGCTGGCCAGTATATAACCAACCCCACCTCTTTCTCGTTTTCACTCGCCAGACTGTGAGCGAGTGAAAGTCTTGAGAGTTTGGCAGAAAGTTTGAAGGCTTGTGTTAATTAAGCACTCGTGGCCCGGGTAGAGGGAGAGAGAGAGAGGAGAGAGGGATGGATGGATGGCCTGGGAGAAGTGACAGATCGTCTAGCATGGGGATGGAGAGGAGGGAGGGGGACGAAGAGGATTTAAGGAGAGAAGTGTTGAGGGATGGATGGATGGAGGGAAGGAGGGAGGGAGGGAGGGAGGGAGTGATGGATTGGCCTTAAGGGGAGATGCAGAGAGTAAAGGAGAAGAATAGTTTAAGGGATGGAGTGAAGGAGATGGGGAAGAGGAGGAGAGATGAATGAAATTAGGGAAGGAGGTAAAATAAAGAACAATGGAGGGAAAGAAAAGTGGGACGAGGGAAATTGCTTAAGGGATAGGAAAGAGGGGATGGGGAAAGGAGGGAGGAAAGAAGAAAATATATAAAGGTGAGAAAAAATGATAGTAGAAGGAAATGTTTAAGGAAAGAAAGGGAAGGAGACAGAAAATGAATTAGGGAAAGAGAAAAGAAAGACGAGGAAGGCGGAAGTGATTTGAGGGATGGGAAGACACAAAGAATGGGTGAAAATAAGATATGAAAATGACATTAAAGAAGAAAAAGAAAGAAATAAAAGAGTAGGAGAGAAAAAAATGAATGGGAGAAGAGACGAAAAGAAGAAAATGAGTAAAAAAAGAAGGAAAGAAGAGGGGAAAGACGATAAGTAGGAAGGAAGGGATTAGGAGAAGATTAATGGACATAGGTGAGGAAAGTAGAAAGGGAACAGAATAAAGAGGAAAGATGCCAAGGAAAAAAAAATAAAGTAACGAAGGTTTAACGAATAATAAGAAAATAAACAATAGTGAGAAAGCAAACATGAGAGAAAGGAAATAAAGAAGTGAGGAGGAAGAAATGAACGAAAGGTAAGAAGAGAAAAGAAAACGAAAACAGGAAGTCAAGAACACAGGTACAAGCAGGAAAGAAAAAAAGGAAAAAGAACAGAAATGTAAAAAAGAAAACAAACAAAAGACAGATAGAAGTGCTGGTAGTGGTGGTGGTAGTGGTAGTAAGAGAGAGAGAGAGAGAGAGAGAGAGAGAGAGAGAGAGAGAGAGAGAGAGAGAGAGAGAGAGAGAGAGAGAGAGAGAGAGAGAGAGAGAGAGAGAGAGAGAGAGAGAGAGAGAGAGAGAGAGAGAGGTGAAGCACTTCTAGGAAAAATGAGGGAAGGAGAGAGAAAGAGAGCGAGCGAGAGAGAGAGAGAGAGAGAGAGAGAGAGAGAGAGAGAGAGAGAGAGAGAGAGAGGAGAGGACTGAGTGTTTCAAGTAAGGTTACATCACACTAACCAAGACAGAGAACTCCCACACCTATACATAAACCTTCCTTTACTCTCTCTCTCTCTCTCTCTCTCTCAAGTAAACAGATGAAACAAACATATCAACATTAAAATCCCGTATACCTTTGAAATATAGAGAGATGGAAAGAGAGAGAGAGAGAGAGAGAGAGAGAGAGAGAGAGAGAGAGAGAGAGAGAGAGAGAGAGAGAGAGAGCAACAAAAAGGATCAGAGAAAAGAAAATATTTGAAATTTGCTTAACTTTTCCAGGCAATCTGTCAATCCTACTGTTTTGTGGAGATTCACGTGAAACAAAAGTAAAATAAGACCATTGATGTTTGTTAATTCCTCTCTTTCAGCTTCAGTGGGTACATTAAAGTGAAGGTGTTAGGATCATGTGAGAGAGAGAGAGAGAGAGAGAGAGAGAGAGAGAGAG
>NC_059303.1:4712859-4727859 GCF_017591435.1 Portunus trituberculatus
GAAGGTTTAGTTGAGAGGATAGTAAATTAAGGGACGTTAAAGGAAGAAGGAAATGGAGGAAGAATTTAGGGAAGATAGATAAAGGAATGATGAGGGTAAATATATTAGGGATGATGGGAGAGGTGAAAATGAGGGGAGAGTGAATTAAAGGCAGGACTGAAGGGAGAATGAAGAGAGAGAGAGAGAGAGAGAGAGAGAGAGAGAGAGAGAGAGAGAGAGAGAGAGAGAGAGAGAGAGAGAGAGAGAGAGAGAGAGAGAGAGAGTCTGTGTGTGTGTGTGTGTGTGTGTGTGTGTGTGTGTGTGTGTGTGTGTGTGTGTGTGTGTGTGTGTGTGTGTGTGTGTGTGTGTGTGTGTGTGTGTGTGTGTTCCTTTTTTTCATATATATGCGATTAAAGGTACCCATGTGTGAGGCATTACATGGATCCCCGTCTGTCTATCTGTCTATCGATCTATCTATCTGTCTGTCTGTCTGTCTGTCTGTGTGTCTATCTGTCTGTCCGTATCATATCAATTTCCCTGCATCTATGTGCTCATAAATATCTGCTGAGTCAATCATATATATTTGCCAATAAGGATTACTGGGAGACTAACTACTGGACAAATGCAACGTATTAATTTGATAGAGTAAGCTTTTCTCTCTCTCTCTCTCTCTCTCTCTCTCTCTCTCTCTCTCTCTCTCTCTCTCTCTCTCTCTCTCTCTCTCTCTCTCTCTCTCTCTCTCTCTCTGGTTTACGTATGAATATTAAGCTTTTTTTATCCTTTTCCCTTTTCCTGATTATTTTCCCTTTCATTCGTCATTATTCAGTTCTCATCTCTCTCTCTCTCTCTCTCTCTCTCTCTCTCTCTCTCTCTCTCTCTCTCTCTCTCTCTCTCTCTCTCTCTCTCTCTCTCTCTCTCTCTCTCTCTCTCTCTCTCTCTCTCTCTCTCTCTCTCTCTCTCTCTCTCTCTCTCTCTCTCTCTCTCTCTCTCTCTCTCTCTCTCTCTCTCTCTCTCATATATTTCTATTCACTCCACTGCATCCCATTTCAGTAACTTAATAGATCATTCCTTACCCTTTATTTCTCCCACACCATTCCACATCGCTCTCATTCATTTTAAATCAATTTATACCATTCACTCATTCATTCGTTCCCAATCCATACTCATCCGCATTATTTTATTCTATCCCTTTATCCCAGACCATTATGCACCATTTACCTATTCCAAACCATTACTCACTACTCTAATTCACGCTTTCTGTTTCTTCTAACCTTTCATTCTGTCCAGCTCAATCTCATTATGTGTCTTTCCACCTCATTCTTCGTCATCGTCCCTCATTGCACTTCATGTCAAACTTAATGCGACAAGCAGTCCGCTCAGCTATTAATGATATGTCAGCATCATGTATATTCATTAGAGTGGTGAGGACAATACACTGTGAAAAAATGCATGCTACTTGAATAATGGAAATAAATGTTGATGAAAAATTGGCTTAATATAGGGTAGGAAAAAAAATAATGGTATGAGTTCTTTTGCAGTGGATAATATGATTTTTTTTTTGTTTTGTTTTTGTTTATTATTAATTAGTGAATGAATAAATGAAATAAGGAAAGAAATTTGAAAAGAGGGAAACTAAGTTGATAAATAGATGAAATATAAGTTATTCTATTTTTTTTTTTCATTCATTTGCTCATTTATATCTTCATTTATTCTTGTAGGTATACTTTTCGATTAGTGAATAAAGAAAGAAAGGAAAGAAAGGAAAACATAAACAATGTAATAAATAGATGCAGTTTACGTTTTTTGTTTTGTTTTGCTTGTATGTGTGTTGATAGAGAAAACATGAATGAGTAAACGAAGAAAGAAAATAGGAATGATTGTAGTGTAAAAGAAACAGATGAATGATAATACTGAATGAAGCGGAGAGGGATGGATGCTGATAGATAAAAAAAAAAAAAGAGATGAACGATAATGCTGAATAGATGAATGAAAGAGAGAAGTTTGAATTTTAATAGATGAGAATATTTTGATGATAGTGATGAATGAAAGGATGAAAGAGGAATTTTGGTAGATGACAGATGAATGTTGGGAAAGGAAGGAAAAGATATAGAACGTTGATAGATGGGAATAAATAGATAGTAATGATAAATGAAAAGGGAAAGAAAGAGTTTTGATAGATACAAGTAATGAAGTCATGATGTTGAATGAATGAATATAGAAAAAAAAAAAAATAGAACACTGATATATAAACGACACGGCTACAAGAAATCACTCCACCGAAGAACGTCGACTTAAAAATGAAAAAAAAAAAAAAAACTGAAATGTAGGCAGGTAAAGAATAAAATAATAAGCATTACGAGTGATTAAATTAGAACAATTATTCCACTGTAAAGAAAATGAAGAGAGAAAAAAAAAAAAAAACGTAGCAATTAAAATCAAAGAACGTGACAGATACTTTTTACCTCTCTTTTTCCCCTCTTTTTTTCCCCGTCTTTTCTCCCCTCTATGAACATTTCCCTCACACTTTACATCACTGCTGTTTCTTTACCGTAACATACACACTACATTTGAACTTGTTTTTCCCTTTCTTTTAACGAATCACATGCTATTTTCACACTTTTTCGTCTCCCTTTGCCTCTCTTTTATTGGCAGCGGGAATATATTGAGGGCTTATTTCTTCGTATTTTATCACGTTTTCTTCTATTTCCTCTCTTCACTCTTTTTTTTTTTTTGGGGGGGGGTGTAGCTTTTTGTGCGTTCTTTGGAGAGAATGAACGTGGGAATCATGTATCTCATTCAGTCAAGTTACCTGCTTTACGTATTCTGTTCTCTTCATCTATGTTCATTTTTCTTCTCTTTTATCGGAAATGAGAGGAAGAAGTGTGGATTTAAATTGAGGTAATTTTGTAAAGTAACCTACAAATTCTCTTCCTTTTGTGTGTACTCACTGTTTTTGCTCTCTTTGCTTGTTATTCGATGTCTTTTTCTGCTTCCTTTTTTTCTATTCTGGAGTGGAGGAAGCGATGAGATACTTCTGTCTAGTTAAGTGTTACTCGCTTTTTTTGTGTGTTTTTTTCTTACTCCGAACTGAACGAATCACACTCACCCGCCTTTCTTTCTTTTATATCGTGTTTTGAAGTGGAGAATGAAATGGGAGAGATGCTTCTTTCTATAATTAACTGCTATTCTCAGAAGTAATTTTATTTATTCAATTGTTTCCTTTTTTTATTTCTTGTGCTTTGTTTTCATTTTGAATTTGATAAAGAAGTGTGGGAAATACTTGTTTTTGTTAAATTTTATCTCATTCTATTCTGTCCAACTATTATTATGTTTTGTTTCGTGACTTTCTCTTGTTTTGAAGTAAAGAAACGTGTGTGAACGATATTTATATTCATTCAACTATTACATCCCTTTTTCATTCAACTGTTACATCGTTTTTCCCAACTTTTATCTTACTCCGAACTGGAGGAAGGAGAACGCGAGGTAACTTTTTTTTATTTTAGAGCATTTCTATTCTTGTCTACTCGATTCTATTCTCTCCTATTCAAGTGCTATTCTGTTCTGGTTTTTGTGTCACTCTCTTACTTTGAGCTGGAGGAAGGAGTGTGAGGCGCGCGGGCAACATGCAACCCCCGACGGTAGGGATCAAACCAAGTCCCAGAGATAGGCAGACGAACCTGGCCCGGGGGACTTTGACTCTATGCATGTTACATCAAGTGAAGAGCCGCGTGGGGGCGCGTGTGAGCCTGGGAGGGGACGGGACGTTGGGAGGACCAGTAGGGGTAGTATTCTGGTCTTAGAGAGAGAAGGCGTGTATGTGAGAGTCAAGGAGAGGAACGAGGGGAGACGTGTGTGAGAGGATGTGAGGTTAAAGGAAGGGAGGCGTGTGTGCTTGTGAGTGGAGGAGGGAAAGAGGGAGAGGGTGAGAGAGGAGAGGTAGAGGGAGATAAGAGAGAGGTGCATAGAAAGGAGTGAGAGTCTTGTGAGGGGAGCCTGTGTAAGCTTGGGAGAGTATGTGGTGAAATGAGCTACGGGAGAGAGGGAATGTTTCAAGGAAGCGGGCCGAGATAAGTATGGCGTGTAATGGGAGAAAAATATGGAAATGGATACTTTTTGTGTGTATAGCGTTCGAAAAAAAGTACGAATGGAGGAGGAAGAGAAAACGAAGACGAAAAGAGAAAGGAAACATGAAAATGAGAGGAGATGAAAGGAGGGTCGGATAAGGTTGATAGAAAAGAGGATGGGAGGAGAGGAAAGAGGAAGCAGTGGGGAAAAAAGGGACCAGGAAGAGGACGGGAGGGAGGAAAGGATTGTGGAAAGAGAGGAAGGAGTGAGGGAGAGTGGAAGGGAAGGAGAGGAGAGAGTGTGGGAGAGCTGGATCCTGCGTAGGCTGTCGTGTGGAAATTTAGAGAGAGATCTGTCCGAAAATTGTAGAGAGTTAGTAGTCTCTCTCTCTCTCTCTCTCTCTCTCTCTCTCTCTCTCTCTCTCTCTCTCTCTCTCTCTCTCTCTCTCTCTCTCTCTCTCTCTCTCTCTCTCTCTCTCTCTCTCTCTCTCTCTGTTTAGACAGAGAGAGAGAGAGAGAGAGAGAGAGAGAGAGAGAGAGAGAGAGAGAGAGAGATAGAAAGGCAAAACAGTTAGAGAAACAGGACTTGCATGCAAATTACAGAAGGTATATTAGTATCAGCTGTTGGATCACTCGTAAGGACTCCAGTTAATGTCTTGTCCTTACCGTTTCCTTCGCTTCCTTCTCCTCCATCTCTCCTCCTCCTCTTCCTCCTCTTCCTCCTCTTCTTATTCCTCCTCTTCCTCTTCCTCTTTGGAGCTGTAAGCGAGCAGCATTTCAGCTAAGGAAACAGTATATAAGATAATGAGAGTAATGAGGATAATGATAAGAATGATATTATTACTTATTGCTGTCATTATTATTATTATTATTATTATTATTATTATTATTATTATTATTATTATCATCATCATTATTATTATTATTATTATTATTTTTATTATTATTACTATTAATATTATTATTATTATTATTATTATTATTATTATTATTATTAGTAGTAGTAGTAGTAGTAGTAGTAGTAGTAGTAGCAGCAGCAGTAGTAGTAATAGTAATAGTGGTAGTAATAGTAGGAGTAGGAGTAGGAGTAGTAGGAGCAGGAGCAGGAGTAGTAGCATATTGTCATTTTCAGGGAGATAGATAGATAGATAGATAAATAGAGAGAGAGAGAGAGAGAGAGAGAGAGAGAGAGAGAGAGAAAGAGAGAGAGAAAGAGAAAGAAAGAGAGAGGCAGGCAGGCAGGTATTATGATTATGAACTTAAGTACACATCAAGAACTTAAAATAACAATATAAATACATACACAAAATACACACATACATACATACACACATCCAGAAGAACCATGCATACACTCTTACATTAGGAGATTAGTACTCACAGAAGGAGGCGGTGGCGATGGTGGTGGTGGTGGTGGTGGTGGTGGTGGTGGTGGTGGTGGTGGTGGTGGTGGTGGCGGCGGCAGTAGTTGTGTGAAGGTCAAAGGATTGGTGGAGTTAGGTCAGTGAGTTCCAAGCCACGTCTCAGTCAGTGCAGTGAGTCGGTCAGTCCAGCCTTTACTAAATGGTCTATTCCTTCTGCTGCCACTGCTACTGCTACTGCTCCTGCCTCTGATGCTTTGAAATTCGCGCTAGAGTGGGCGCAGGAGGTGATGTGGTCCGTGATATGAGAGAGAGAGAGAGAGAGAGAGAGAGAGAGAGAGAGAGAGAGAGAGAGAGAGAGATATTAGGTATTGGTTGTGCTGTAGAATGGGAATAGGCAATGGTTGAAGTATACACACACACACACACACACACACACACACACACACACACACACACACACACACACACACACACACACACAGAGAGAGAGAGAGAGAGAGAGAGAGAGAGAGAGAGAGAGAGTGCGAGTGCGTGTGTGAAGGTAAATTGGCTATGCCTCGGAATGGGATAAGTCTCTTTAAGTCATAGGAGTAAAAATACATATACAAGTTTTGTCCAAGTTTTGAGAGAGGTCGTTTAAACAATGGCCGTATGCCGCGCCGTGTTTTAAGGCGATGCCGCGAGAGTGGGAAGGAAGGAAGGAAGGAGGGAAGGAAGGAAGGAGGAAAGGAAGGAAGGAAGGAAGGAAGGAGGAAAGGAAGGAAGGAAGGAAGGAAGGAAGGAGAGTAACAGGTAATTAAGGGGTGGAATACACGAATAAAAGAATAAGGTAGTGTTATATTTGGATTAAAAGCATTAGGTAGTGTTAAGTTTGTCTCCCTTTAAGCTTATAAGAAAAATACAGAAATTACAAAAAGAGAGGAGTGTCAAAGGTAAATACTAAACACACTAAGCATACATATAAAAGCAGCATTAGATAAAAGTTGTCAAAAAGATGTGTTCTATTGTTACTGAAGAAAAGAAATGATAAAAGTAAGGAGGGAATATCAGGTTATATTTCTACGTTTCAAAGAGTAACACTTAGAAGAACATGTTATTACTCTTGTTATGAAAGGAAGAGAGTAAAAAAGCAAGTAAGGAAGAGGAGGAGGAAGCTTTGGTAGAGGAAATGAATAGAGTACTAAGAGTATTAGATTCTGTAAAAAAAAAGTCTAAGCTGCCTCTAAAAAATTACGTATAAAGGTGCTATTATTGTTGTAAGTGTCAGTAGTAGTAGTAGTAGTAGTGGTAGTGGTAGTGGTAGTGGTAGTGGTAGTGATAATAGTGTATTTTCTTACGAGGAAATGAGTATGACTGCTGTTTTTTTTTTTTTTTTTGTCACGTGTGTGTGTGTGTGTGTGTGTGTGTGTGTGTGTGTGTGTGTGTGTGTGTGTGTGTGTGTGTGTGTGTGTGTGTGTGTGTGTGTGTGTGTGTGTGTGTGTGTGTGTGTGTGTGTGTTCTTATGACCCGCCAACCCTCATTCCACTACCTCTTATGTCCTCCTCACTCCTCATGTTTCTCCTCACGTTTCATTGCATTCTCTTTCTCCTCCTCCTCCTCCTCCTCCTCCTCCTCCTCCTCCTCCTCCTCCTCTTCTTCCTCTTCCTCTTCCTCCTCCTCTTCTTCCTCTTTCTCCTCCTCCTCCTTGTCTTCGCCGTCGTCTTTGTCGTCTAGCGGCTGCGACTCCACCACCACCACCACCACCACCACCACCACCACCACCACCACCACCACCACCACCACCACCACTACCTCCTCTTCTTCCTCCTCCTCCTCCTCCGCGCCTCAGGTACCAGATAATTACTGCAGGTACGTGACATCCACTAGTGGCTGTCCTGTTTACTACTGTCATGGAGGAGGAGGAGGAGGAGTAAGAGGAGGAATAGGTTCGGAAGAGGAGGAGGAGGAGCAGGAAATGGCTGGGCTCTACTCTCCTTACGTACATTGAATGGGATGGGATAGGATAAGCTGGTGCGCTGTGTGGTGAGAATGGGATGAAGTCAGAATAGAACAGGATGAAGTACTGGGATTTTGTATTATAGGATGGGTAAGAAATAAGGATGGGATTGAATGGGATACGGTAAGAATGGAATAGGATAAAATGAAATAAGGTGAGGATGAGCTAGGATAAGTTTGGATACTGCGCCATAGTAAAAAAGAATGAGACAGAGTAGAATTGTTAAGCTCTCGAGGACAATGTAAAAGGAAAGAGATAGGAACAGATTAATATTACATCGGATCAGGTAGAATAATATATAACAGGAATAATAAGAAGATTAAATGCATTACGATAAGATAAACAAATATGATAAATAAACAGAAGAAAACAGAAAGGAGTGACGATAAAGTAGAAAGAAATGGTGTGGTATTTAGTATTCTGTACTGTGGTGAACTGCAAATGACCCCATGAATGTACCAGACCGCTGTGTTAGTCCCTTTAAGAGGCTCCTGTGTATCGGGTACCCTGCTAACCCACGAAAGCTGTGTTAGGAGCAGCAGGTGGGGAATTGTGGTGTAATAGACAGCTTTACGAGGCAACTATATGTCCTCCCTGTCCTGCTGAGGTGAGGTAGTGTGGCTCTGCTGGTCAATAAGTGCAAAGGCAACGTGTCAGAGGTTATTTATTGCTGACTCTGGCTCTGTGATGTGGAATGATGTACATTATGTATTATAAGGATGATGCTGTGGGGCTCTGTGATGCTGTGGCTGTGATGTGAGGACTCTGTGGCTGTGTGTTATAGTGGTGATTGTGATGCTGGTGCTGTGTGACTTTAAAAGCGTTATAGCTGTGAGTGTTACGCTGTGGAGATTATATGCTTGTGTGGTTGTGGGGTTTGTGATGCTGTGTGAAGATTAAGAAGTTGTACTGTTGAAATGTAAAGGTGCTGTGATGCTGTGAGGTTGTAAAATTGCACTGCTGTGAAGATTGTGAGGCTTTTATGCTGTAGGACTATACAACTGTGGGAATTTGATGTTTTAGAAAAATTATGAGGTTAATGCTGTGTAAGGTTAGACTATTATGCTGTGGTAAGATGTGAGTCTGTGATAGAACTATAAAGATGTAAGAATCTGTGGCTGTGAAGACCTTTAGATTATAGATACCTAGAATTTATACATCTTTGCGATTAAGTGATGCTGTGGAGTTGTGAGACTCTGAAGTTGTGATAAGACTGAAAAGCTGGGAGGCTGTTTCGAGTAAGTACATGAAGCTGTGATGCTGCAAGACTGATGCTGTGATGTACTATTATGTTGTGGCGCTGTGAGGCTGTATGCTTTATTCTGGGTAGCTGTGGGCTTAAAGGTAATGGCGCCTGCGGCCACGACATGGACAAGAGTGAAAAATTTAGAAGGGGTAAAATAGAAAGAAAGAAAAGAGAGAGAAAAAAAAGATTAAAGCTAACTTGTTATAAAATTAATCTGAAACTTAAAGGATTTCCACTCTCTTCACCTCTTGCCTTCTCCTTCTCTTCCTCCTTTTCCTTTTCCTCCTCCTCTTTCTCCTCTTCCTCCTCTTCCTCCTCTCCCTCCTCTCCTCCTCCTCCTCTCCTCCTTCTCCTCCTTCTCCTCCTCTCTTCCTCCTCCTCCTTCTCCTCCTCCTCCTCCGTCTTTTCTGCATTGTTTCACTTTTTATATCTGGTTCTCTTCCGATTTTCTTTCTTTGATCCTCTTCCTTTGTCTTCTTTTTTTTCGTGCTTTCTTCTCTTCTCTTCTCTCATATTCCCTCCTCTCCTTTTCTTTCTTCTCTCTCTCTCTTATTTAAACGTAATACACATAAGAAAGAAGATTCCATAACTTTTCAAATGTGGCTGTGGTCTTAAGCTAAGAACGATTACTGTCAAGTGTCATTCATTTTAAAAGTTGATCCACGACACGGCTTTGAGAACGAGGAAGTCACTGCACTGTCACGGTCAGTTGCTCGCACCTTCTTCGTCACTGTTCGGCACACTTATATTCCTTCACTTCACGGCATTGTCACTCTCAGGCGTTCTATTTCACCCTCGGCACTTCATAATATTGTCACCATCAGACGTCTCCATCCCCTTCATCACCCGGTGTTACTGTTACTATCAGGTGGGTTTGCCGGAAGCCAGGTGTGGTGGCGCACTTCACCTGCTGGCTGGACAACCTGGTGACGTCCGCTGCTGAGATGAAGCAGTTCCGTATCACCGCGTTGTCGTGGGAGAAGGCGTGCTGACCTCTCCTTTCTTCTCTTTGCTTCTCTTCTCTTCCCTTCTTCTCTCTTCTTTTCTTTTCTTTTCTTTTCTTCTTCTCTTCTCTTCTCTTCTCTTCTCTTCTCTTCTCTTCTCTTCTCTCTCTCTCTCTCTCCTCCTCTCCTCTCCTCTCCTCTCCTCTCTCTCCTCTCCTCTCTCTCCTCCTCTCCTCTCCTCTCTCTCTCCTCTCCTCTCCTCTCCTCTCCTCTCTCTCCTCTCTCTCCTCTCCTCTCCTCTCCTCTCCTCTCCTCTCCTCTCTATCTCTCTCACATGTGAACTCAGAACAAAGTCAACAAGACAAAAGAAATACATGTACATGCAAATTGCACAACACAAATTAGATGCACGAGAGAGAGAGAGAGAGAGAGAGAGAGAGAGAGAGAGAGAGAGAGAGAGAGAGAGAGAGAGAGAGAGAGAGAGAGAGAGAGAGAGAGAGAGAGAGAGAGAGTCTGAGAAGACGGAGACGGAAAACACAAACACATAAACACACACACACACACACACACACACACACACACACACACACACACACACACACACACACACACACACACACACACACACACCAATGAGATCTGCTTATAATATTTACAACTCAGATAATTCGCATCAAAATTTCAAAGTTCACAGGTACACATTCAATCAGACAGCTAATTAGTTCGATAGACAGGAAGACAGACACCCAATCAGTCAGGGAAACAGTAAAACGGGCACTCAAACACATAGACATCTAAAAAACAAGCAAACAAACAGACAGGAAGACAGGCTACCCCACAAAACAATTACTGATAAGCAGGTACCTAGTGACAGACAGGGAGACAGACAGATAGACAGACAGACAGGCAAACAAATCAAGAAGCAGGTATAGAAAAGTAATTAGTGAGATAAAATGAGAAAAAAATATGAGACAGGTAAAAAAAGACATTTAACGAAAATTATTGATACACAAATAGACAGTGAAAAAGAGAAAAATTAGGCGAAGCGACAGGAAAGCTGACAGACAGAACAGACAGATAACAGACAGACAGTGAAAAGGAGAAAAAAATTGGGAAAGTGAAAGGAAAGCAGAGAAACAGACAGACAGACAAAACAGACAGACAGTGAAAAAGAGAAAAAAAATGGAAATTGAAAGGAAGGCAGAGAAACAGACAGACAGACAGAACAGACAGATAACAGACAGACAGTGAAAAAGAAAAAAAATAGGGAAAGTGAAAGGAAAACAGACAGACAGACAGACAGACAGAACAGACAGATAGAAGTAAATAGACTAATAGACATTTAGACAGTCAGACATATAGATAGACAGCTAATTAGCCATATAGAGACGAAGGTAAAGAGATGTACAGACAGGAAAACAGAACCAGAGACAGACAAACAAACAGACAGACATACACAGAAATGTACCTTTGCTTCCTTTATGCAGCTTCCGGTTTGATTGTTGTGAAGTGAGGTGTAATGCTCTCTCTCTCTCTCTCTCTCTCTCTCTCTCTCTCTCTCTCTCTCTCTCTCTCTCTCTCTCTCTCTCTCTCTCTCTCTCTCTCTCTCTCTCTCTCTCTCTCTCTGTCTCTGTCTGTCTGTATGTCTGTCTGTGTCTTTCTGTCTTTGTCTTTCTGTCTGTTTGTCTTTCTGTCTTTCTGCTCTCTCTCTCTCTCTCTCTCTCTCTCTCTCTCTCTCTCTCTCTCTCTCTCTCTCTCTCTCTCTCTCTCTCTCTCTCTCTCTCTCTCTCTCTCTCTCTCTCTCTCTCTCTCTCTCTCTCTCTCTCTCTCTCTCTCTCTCTCTCTCTCTCTCTCTCTCTCTCTCTCTCTCTCTCTCTCTCTCTCTCTCTCTCTCTCTCTCTCTCATTTCCTATTATGCTGTTCCCTCTCCTTTTTTCTTCCTTATCTCTTCTTTCCTCCTTTTGCTTTGTTTCCTCTTTTCTTATTTCCCTGGATTAATGTTTTCCTTTCCACTTGTTTCCTTGCCTTCGTTTTGCTTCTCTCTCTCTCTCTCTCTCTCTCTCTCTCTCTCTCTCTCTCTCTCTCTCTCTCTCTCTCTCTCTCTCTCTCTCTCTCTCTCTCTCTCTCTCTCTCTCTCTCTCTCTCTCTCTCTCTCTCTCTCTCTCTCTCTCTCTCTCTCTCTCTCTCTCTCTCTCTCTCTCTCTCTCTCTCTCTCTCTCTCTCTCTCTCTCTCTCTCTCTCTCTCTTTAATCCCATGTCGTTTTTAATTCCATATTTTGTGCTTATTTTCTTTTCTTATCGTTGGTAATTGTTAACATATTCATTTTTACTTTGTGTTTATTTATTTATTTATTTATTTTTTCCCATGATTTTACATTGCTTGTATTTTTTTCATTCTGTATTTTTCTTTTCATTTTTTTTTCATTTCCTTTAAGCGTTTCCTTTCCTCCACACTTATTTTATTTCCTCCTCGCTGTAATATATTTTTTTTACCTTATTTTTCATTCATTACTTGTTTCTTTGATGCGACAAGAGAGAGAGAGAGAGAGAGAGAGAGAGAGAGAGAGAGAGAGAGAGGAAGTGAAAATAAAGAAAGGGAAGAGGAGGGATAAAAATAAATGACAATAGGTACAGTAAAAGGAAAGATGAGATTAAGAGGAGGTAGCTGAATATGGAGCAAGATAAGGGAGGAAGAGGAGGAGGAGGAGGAAGAGGAGGAGGAGGAAGAGGAAGAGGAGGAGGAGGAGACAAGGAGGAGGAGGAGGAGAAGGAGAAGGAAGAACACGAGAAAAAGAAATAGAGGTAAAAAGACGGTAATTATAGAAGAGAAGGAAGTGGAGGAAGAGGAGGAGGAAGAGGAGAAGGAGGAAAAATAACACCAAGAGAAGGAATACAGGAAAGTTTTGAAGCAGAAAAACATGTATATGGTTCTCCTTCATTTTTTCCTCCCTCTTTTTTCAGTATTTTTTTTTTCTTTTCCTACTTTCCTTCACCTTTCCTCCATTACCTGGCTTTCCTTTCCTCTTGTCCTCCTTTACCGCCAATTTTCTTCACTCCTTCCTTTCTTTTTCTATCGCTTTTTTTCTTTTAATCACCGTTGTCCTCTTTTCCATCATTTCTTCACTTCCTCTTCTTTTCTTTCCTTGTTTATTAATTTCTTCATGTTTTTCTCTCTCTCTCTCTCTCTCTCTCTCTCTCTCTCTCTCTCTCTCTCTCTCTCTCTCTCTCTCTCTCTCTCTCTCTCTCTCTCTCTCTCTCTCTCTCTCTCTCTCTCTCTCTCTCTCTCTCTCTCTCTCTCTCTCTCTCTCTCTCTCTCTCTCTCTCTCTCTCTCTCTCTCTCTCTCTCTCTCTCTCTCTCTCTCTCTCTCTCTCTCTCTCTCTCTCTCTCTCTCTCTCTCTCTCTCTCTCTCTCATCTTCCTTTACACATTCCAACAATTTTTTTCCTCTCCCATTCTTATCTTGTTCTTTCCCACTTACTTTTGTTTTTCGCGTTCCTTCTTTACGTGTCTCTTTTTTACTCTGTTTTCCTCCTAGTCGCACCTTTTGTCATACGTACCTTCCTTCTTTCCTACCTTCTCCATCACCTTTTCCCTCTCCTTCACACTACGCTTCTTCTTTTTCCTCTTTCCTTATTTCTCGCGCGTGCTCTTCTTCACACTTTCTGCTCCTCCTCCATCTCTCTCTTCTTACTCTTATTCCTCGTCCTCTCGTCCTCCTCCTTCACACACATCGCGTCTTCTTTCACAATATCCGCTCCTTCGTCTCCTTCTCTTCTTCCTCACCTCCCACTCCTTGCCTTCCTGCTTCCTTCCATCATTCCTCCTTCCTCCCTCCCTCCCTCCCTCCTCTACAGCCTCCTTACCTCCGCTAGATAGTCACCCGCGCAAAAAAGTTATTACTGTTCGTGAAATATTCGTTTGAGAGGTAATGAAAATGCAAAGATGTAATACGTTTCACGGCATAACTTAAATTTTATGTTTCCTCTCCTGAAAAATTTCTCGAGTTTATACGATTTTCTGACTTTTTGAATATTGTTTTTACTCTCCCGATGAAATGAATAATGTAATATGTTAATGCGATATAATGAATGTAATGCGATATAGATTAGGTAATGGTATAATGATAACTGTTAGGTTTAGGATGATGATGATGATGATGATGATGATGATGATGATGATACGTATTTGTGTTGTTTGATATTGTGGAATTTGGTTTGGTCTTTTTTGCAACTGTTTTCTTACTTTTTTTTTTTTTTTTTACATTCTTAAAGGAAATATACTGCTGGGAATTTGAAGCAATTATAGAATTAAAATAAATAAATAATGTGTTTTGATGCTAATTCTGCAGCTTAATTTTTTAAGCTACTAAAGATATATCAAAGTATTCTGGTAATAATTGTGTAAGTAAAGTAGGACGTTATTTTTTATTGATGGATAGTATGATTACAAAGAAATTTAAATTAATCAGATTACAAACGCTTCTTTATGAATCACTCCTGAACCTTCCAGCTGTGATTACAATAATGAAATGAAGCTGTTCTTAAGATTGATTTTATAATTATTTACATGATGGAGTTACAAAAAAACTGCGAATGTTTCTTTGTAAATCGTGTGAATAAAATAACAATAAAACAGAATACAATTGATTAGACTTTTTATTTTTATCTAAAGGTATTTAAATGATTCACACTAACAATGCTTCTATATAAACCAATTCAATAAAAATAATGAAACAACACTACTCTTCAAAACCCAGCAACCTTTCCATTCCCTGATAATCAAGTCATTCTGATTACTAAACAATTCTTTTTACGAATGAAGTGAGTGACAATAAAATCGCACAGTATTCAAAGAACGTACTTGTCTTTTAATTTCCAACGTATTCGCATTACTCGAATCGCTAACGTGTCTTTCTGAATAAAATACGTCGGTTCGGTGCGCTGTGTAATATAGTTTTATCATCAGCATTCTAGGTATCCGTTCTTGGCGCAATCAGGCTGTCAGACGGAGCGTAATGCATCAGTATTTGCGTAGGTAATCTCGTAAGCAGCAGTTTTGTATAATAGGACGATTTGTTACGAGTCACGCTCAGCAAAGGATCTGGCTTGACATAATCCTGACATCTCGTATATTTCCTGTGTGCTAGAGGCGGTAAACAAGCGCTAGCTATCCTTATTCTCACCTTTATGCATACCTTTTTTGCTATTTTTCTAAACCTCTACCTCGTCTTTATCCTACTTCGTTACCTTTCTCTCGCCTCATGGCTCTCGAATCTCTGTCTCGTCTCCTGTCTCTCGTCTCTCGTCTCTCTCTCTCTCTCTCTCTCTCTCTCTCTCTCTCTCTCTCTCTCTCTCTCTCTCTCTCTCTCTCTCTCTCTCTCTCTGGTAATACAAAGATATTAAAGATA
>NC_059303.1:4732859-4752859 GCF_017591435.1 Portunus trituberculatus
AACTCGTGGATATGTTGCTTTTATCTTTTTTTATCAAACTCTTCAAATAGAAGAGTATGATAACATGGAAGTGCAGTTGAAAGGACGTATGAAAGAGTAGTTCCCTTACAGAGAGGTAAGTGGAGGAAATAGACGAGTAAATACATCGGCTCTCTTGAATATAGATAGATGAATATATGAAAACGAATATTATGTAAACGTTGGAAAGGGAAAATGTCTTCGTGGCGACCATAGTGGCTCCCAGGACGTACAACCATGGATGAATTACTTACGCTTTTCAGTTTCTTTGCTCCCAAATGGTAATGTTCTGCCCTCACCCCTCACCCCCAGACCCCACCAATATGCGGTAGATCTATTTCCTAACGTAAGATTGATGTAAAATGAATGAGTAATTAGATTCTTATAGACACTATCACAGTAGTTACGGAAGAAACGAAAAATATACTGTTGAAAGATGAAGGAATAGATTTACAGATAAATTCATTTCATGCCGGTAATAAACATGATGAATATAGATAGAGAGATAGATATATAAGATCAGGTACATGCGATAATAAAACATGGATCAATAGAAGAGTAGCATGAAAGTGACAATGTAAACAACAGGCAAATAAATCAAAGGATTTATAAACTGAAAAGCAAATATATGTACACCGGTTGACAAGAATACAAAAATTAAATCGTAATGAGCGTACGTGTGTAGATAGAACGTGAAGTCACATATACATACAATAGATCTTGCAGTGAAAGGCACCACAGGAACAGAAACAAGTCCATGCATAATGTGTGATGCTTGGTGGTGCAGAAGACTGAGTTACAATAAAAAAAAAAAAAATACCCTGAATAATTCAAACGAGAAGTTGTGAAGGTGCGGGTGATTAGTTTGCCAGGCGATATGAACGAGTTGAGACAAAGGTGTTTGATGTTGGACTTTTGTAAGTGTGTTTTACGTACGTGAGGATGAGTTATGAGAGAGAGAGAGAGAGAGAGAGAGAGAGAGAGAGAGAGAGAGAGAGAGAGAGAGAGAGAGAGAGAGAGAGAGAGAGGGATTGACGGCGTTGATTATTTCATATTTGTATGCATGTGAGTGATCATTTTTGGCTTTCACAAATACATTCTTATATATCTTAGATATATAACAGAAGGGTATGTTGGTATTGGCATCGATAACAAGACATGAAATTTATAACATAATTGCATCACATGTCTTGTTGTCAGTGTATATATTTACATACCTTTCTTTTATAAATATTACTTTTAGGAAGGTCGGCAATCACTATTCTGGCTTTTTGTGATATTAATAACTCTTATTAATTTCATTCGATGTTTATACTTTATAGTACGCATTTGAAAACAATTAGAAATGTATTATTACATTAAAGTTATTTCCTGTTTTATATCAGCAGTTTCTGTTATAAGAAATAAAAAAAAGTATTACTATACCAAGTATTCTATTTCTTGAAAAGGTTTGTATTCCGGGGTACCAGGATTTTGTAATTTTCAAAACGCTCCTTGGCGTTGTAGTTTTCAGAAGGTTGCTCTTCTTGTCTCCTGGAAATCTCTCAACAGTTGATGATTTAGGTATTTTCCGTATGATAATGATTGACATTTATATTTATTTTAGTTTTTAAAAATACTATTTCTGAGTAATGTTTTGCACTCCTGAGGAGTTTTCTTTCAAAAGGTTGATATTGCTATATACGATGATTTAGGAAACAGGGAGGTATCCCTGCGTATTTCAATGCTGGAGAGGTTTGCATCCCTTGGTGTTGGGTGTTGAACAATTTCTGGAACAGCTATTATTGCGCATAATTAATTGTAGTCAGAGAAAAATTGTAAAAGAAATCATAAAATGAATGACATTTGCATCAGAACATAATCAGATTAATTTTAACAGGCGAGACAGTGATAGCCATAGTGTGTAATTATTTCCGTCACGCTCAAAAGGTTAGCCGGGCTGCGTGTGAAGCGGTTTTCATGATCACAACTTGGTATTTAATTGCTTCATCTCCTGTCGTGATATGCAAATTGAACATTGGGTATCTTAGAGCCAAGCTGAATACATTATCATTGTAGGCAATAATGATTTTTGCTATGACTTTTTAGGAGTTTATGTGTGCGTGATTACGAAATGGTTTGATATTCACGGGGAAAGTATATCTGCTATTATGGTGTTGTCTCCTTTATGACATCTCATTAATCTAGATTTTTGTAATTTAATGATGTTTTATGAAAACACAAGAGTCGAAACAAAAACTTGTTGTTGTCTTTAAGTACAAGTTCTTAGTTTGAATTACTCTTGTTAATATATCATGGAAATGCGAAAGAGAAGAACCAACAGATAGTCATTTTAAAAGCAAGTAAAGCTTCTTCCATTAATACATCTTGCTGATAATTGTTACACGATATAGATTATTCATCATACTCAATTATCATAACTGTACCGATTTTGCATCACTGGAAAATTGGTATCAAAACCACTAGAACACTATAGAAACACTGATGCAAATCATATCTGCGTAAACATGCCTTAATAACAGTACTACTTTACCTTAGCAATAGTAATTCGGAAACATAAGAATAAAGATTTTTCAAAGAAGTATGAGAGATGAGGTATGAGAGCGAAGGCCGTGCGAAGAGGAAGTAGGAGATGGAAAGATGGAGAGAAGAAGGAGGGAGAGAGCAACAGCAGCCAGCCCAGCCTCACTCAGATAAATGGAGAAACTTTGGGTCTGCCGGAAGAGTTTTTAAGTACTTGCTGCAGTGATTGGTGGTCAGAAAGGATGATTTATGGGGAGGGGTGAGAACAGGCTGAGGCGAAGGAGGGGACATGCATTCCATCTAGCGCAGTCACCCTCGCCTCTCCCCGCCGCCCCAAGAGTTGTGACTTTTTTTCCTTCTTCTTCTTCTTCTTCTTCTTCTTCTTCTTCTTCTTCTTCTTCTTCTTCTTCTTCTTCTTCTTCTTCCTCTTCCTCTTCCTCTTCTTCTTCTTCTTCTTCATTTATTTCCATTTTTTTCATATGGAAATCAAATTCATCTGTTCACCTTACTCTTTATCTTCCTCTTCATATTTCACCTTCAATGAATACGCTCAGAATCTTTTAATAGTTCCCTCAACTTCACCGCGACCTCGGGCAGGAGTTAATGAAACTCGGCCTGAGGTGTCCGTAGAGTTATGCACTTACCGTCATTTCTGCCACTACTGATATCGTCGCCCCTGTCAGCGCCCTAATTATCACTGTCATCACCAGCAACACACACACACACACACACACACACACACACACACACACACACACACACACACACACACACACACAGAGAGAGAGAGAGAGAGAGAGAGAGAGAAACTGATATTGTGTGTGGCATGTGCCTGAAATTCATAAGTGACGTTATGTTGTGACGCTGAAGGTTTTGATGCTGGTTGACTTTCACGTGTTATTATTTTATCTTTCTATCAGTACTGCAGAGGTGAGTTGTTTTTTTATGGTGTTAATTATGCTGAATTCACAATAATTAGTTAGCTGTTATTGTTGTTTTTATTGATACTGTTCTTCTTCTTCTTCTTCTTCTTCTTCTTCTTCTTCTTCTTCTTCTTCGTATTATTATTATTATTATTATTATTATTATTATTATTATTATTATTATTATTATTATTATTATTATTATTATTATTATTATTGTTATTTTCATTATCATTATTATCAACATAATTATCATTAGTGTTGTTACTACTACTACTACTACGTCTACTACCGGTACTAATTCTACTACTACTACTACTACTACTACTACTACTACTACTACTACTACTACTACTACTACTACTAGTAGTACTACTACTTCTACTACTGCTACTACTAGTGCTATTATTACCACCACCACCATCACTACCGCTTCTAATACTGCCACTGCGTCTGTCGTTCCTGCTGCTGCTGCTGGTAACATTTCTCCAGGCGGTAGGTGGGAAGAATACTGGCACTGTATTCCCTGCGCATCGTAAAAGGCGATTAAAAGGGGCGCAGCGAGGGTCTGGGAACACACTGCTCTGTATTTTTTTTTCCCACAATTAGACAAGACATGGTTTTTCGTTTGGACTTCCTGCTCTCATGAGAGATGATAGCTTGGTATATATGTAGTGTAGTGACTTATTGTTGTAGTTGTTATTATTATTATTATTATTATTATTATTATTATTATTATTATTATTATTATTATTATTATTATTATTATTATTATTATTATTATTATTATTATTATTATTATTATTATTATTATTATTATTATTATTATTATTGTTGTTTATTGTTGTTGTTGTTGTTGTTGTTGTTGTTGTTGGTGGTCATTATTATTATTATTATTATTATTATTATTATTATTATTATTATTATTATTATTATTATTATTGTTGTTGTTGTTATTAGTATCGAATTATTATTATCAATATTCTTCTTCTTCTTCTTCTTCTTATTATTATTATTATTATTATTATTATTATTATTATTATTATTATTATTATTATTATTATTATTATTATTATTATTATTATTATTATTATTACTACTGCTGCTTAATACTGCTGTTGCTGTTGTTACCATTGTTGCTACAACAACAATAACAACACTACTACTGCTACTGCTGCTGCTGCTGCTGCTGCTGCTGCTGCTGCTGCTGCTGCTGCTGCTGCTGCTGCTGCTGCTGCCACCACCTGCTGCTGCACCACTGCTGCTGCTGCTGCTGCTGCTGCTGCTGCTGCTGCTGCTGCTGCTGCTGCTGCTGCTGCTGCTGCCACTGCTGCTGCCACCACCACCACCACTGCTGCTGCCACTGCTGCTGCTGCTGCTGCTGCTGCTGCTGCTGCACCACCACCACCACCACCACTACTGCTGCTACTACTACTACTACTACTACTACTACTACTACTACTACTACTACTACTACTACTACTACGACTGTTACTGACAATATTTTTCCTACCACGTATTACTAATGGATGAAGATTTAAAGATGTATTAGCAAGAAGTGTTCAAAATATCAATTATTATAGCGAACACACACACACACACACACACACACACACACACACACACACACACACACACACACACACACACACACACACACACACACACACACACACACACACACTACTATTGTTTCTGCTACTATCTACCCATCCGTCACTACCATTACACCAGAGCAGAGGCGAATCACACACCTAACTCATGGCATGTTGATGAACTCTTTTTCCCTCTTCTTTTTTTTCTTTTGCCTCTCCCTTTTAGAGTAATACGCACACGTCCATTATTGGCTAGCACTCCACCCTTCCCACTCTTCCATTTGTACCTCTAAAATCCCTTTACCTGGGCCACAATGATGGTGGTATTAGTGGAGATGTAGTAATCGTTGTTCTTGTAGAGTGACGATAGTGGTGATGATGATGGTAGTAGTAGTAGTAGTAGTGTAGTGATACTGATAGTAGTAGTAGTGATGTTGGTGATAGTAGTAGTAGTAGTAGTAGTAGTAGTAGTAGTAGTAGTAGTAGTAGTAGTAGTTGTCGTAGTAGTAAAAATAGCAGCAATAGAAGTAACAATAACAATGACAACAACGATAATAATGAAAATAATAATAATTATGATAATAATGATAATAATCATCATCATCATCATCATCATCATCATAATAATAATAATAATAATAATAACAACAACACCAATATCACCATCACCACCAGACACAACAGCAAAAACAACATAATGATTGTAACACCGTAAAATATATCGTTAACTAATAAATGCATCACAGAAAATCCTCACATACTCTGCAAATAATATTAACAACAACACCACCACTACCACCACCACCACCACCATCACCATCACCACAATTCTCCAAGCACGTAATATAACACGTGTAGTTTATGGTCTATGCATTTAAAAGCCTGCCACTCACATCTCTCTTCAGCTGATGAGCGCAGGTATAAACAGAAAAAAAAGAGTAACTACAGGTAAAAGCTCTCATTTGCTTGTGTTGAGTGGCGCTCGTGTGGAAACAAAAGAGAGAGGTGAAATCTACGTGATGTTAAAAGCAAAAATGGAAGAAAAAAACTATTATACGAGGAATTTATATACAGGTTTATTGGAGGTGAAATATATTAAGGTAAAAAGGTATGTGGCGGTAAAAACGATGATGATATGTTTTTTTTTTTTTTTTTTATTCTTGTATATTTTGATCGAGGACATTTTTTTATTTGTTTATATGGTAAAACTGTGCTTAGATGAGTTGAACTGTGTGATGTGGGTGATTTTTTTTTTATAAGTGTTGTCATGGTTTTAGTGTTCCTGCTGCGGTGTGTGTGTGTGTGTGTGTGTGTGTGTGTGTGTGTGTGTGTGTGTGTGTTTATTGTTTTTCTATTTGTGTTGGTCTTGTTTGTTGTGTTTGTTTGTTCTTAGTGTTCTTGTTACTGTTGCTTTTCTATTGTTATTCTTTTCAATACCACGTTATGACAAAATGTATTGAGAATTCATCACGTGTAAAATACATTTTTCAGATATATTCTTTCAAATGACTTAATTTCTATTCACAGTTTTAGGAATTGTATACATTTTTTTCTTTTTCTTTTCCGTTTACATTCGTTTCCGTACGGTTCACTTCCCTATACTTTTTTTTTTATAGCTGGCAATCAATCATTCAGTTCTTCTATTCACCCAAAAAATGAATCCAGTGCTGTTTCATGAAAAGAAAATTTCATTCCACACTTTCAATTTCATCAATTTTCTTGCTATCTCTTATTGTGCAATTCATTTTTATCTTCTTTTTTTTTATTCTTTTTATTTCGTTGTAGTTTTGTGTCACAGGAAGAGAAGGTTTTCTATATTTGTGTTGATAATGATGATGGTGGTGATGCGAATGGTTGGTGGTGGTGATGGTGGTTGGTGGTGGTGATGGTGGTGGTCGGGGTAATGGTGGTGGTGGTGATGGTGGTAGTAGTGGTGATTGCAGTTGTTACGTGAAATTAGGCTCACCTGATTCCCCTATTTACCTGTGAATAGATTCTCTCTCTCTCTCTCTCTCTCTCTCTCTCTCTCTCTCTCTCTCTCTCTCTCTCTCTCTCTCTCTCTCTCTCTCTCTCTCTCTCTCTCTCTCTCTCTCTCTCTCTCTCTCTCTCTCTCTCTCTCTCTCTCTTCTCTCTTTCCTCTGTTCAACTCTTTCTCTCTCTCTCTCTCTCTCTCTCTCTCTCTCTCTCTCTCTCTCTCTCTCTCTCTCTCTCTCTCTCTCTCTCTCTCTCTCTCTCTCTCTCTCTCTCTCTCTCTCTCTCTCTCTCTCTCTCTCTCTCTCTCTCTCTCTCTCTCTCTCTCTCTCTCTCTCTCTCTTCTCTCTTCTCCTCTCTTCTTCTTCTCCTCCTCCTCCTCTTCCTCCTCCTCCTCCTCCCTCCTCCTCCTCCTCCTCCTCCTCCTCCTCCTCCTCCTCTTCCTCCTCCTCTTCCTCCTTCCTCTCCTCCTCCTCCTCCTCCTCCTCCTCCTCCTTCCCTTCCTTCCTCCTCTTCTCATTTCCCTATTCCTTCTCATTCGCCTCTCTCTCTCTCTCTCTCTCTCTCTCTCTCTCTCTCTCTCTCTCTCTCTCTCTCTCTCTCTCTCTCTCTCTCTCTCTCTCTCTCTCTCTCTCTCTCTCTCTCTCTCTCTCTCTCTCTCTCTCTCTCTCTCTCTCTCTCCCTCCGTCGTTTTCCTTGTTCGTCTTCCTCCTCTTCCTCTTCATTAATTATTTCGGAAGCGCTGCCATGCCTGTTTTGCTGTTAATTGACTCATGTACACTAATATTGTTGTCATTAATATTGCAGGTTCCACTATTATTATTATTATTATTATTATTATTATTATTATTATTATTATTATTATTATTATTATTATTATTAGAGATATTATTATTGTTGTTTTTGTTATTAATATTGTTGTTGTTGTAAGATGTTTTGGTCATAATTATCAACATCATAACAATTTCATCATTTATTATACACTTTCTCTCGCCAGCACACATAAACACACACACACACACACACACACACACACACACACACACACATAAACAAACCTATCGAGTAATACCGTATAGAGAGACTGTTTCCTCCCCCTTTCGTGCGTCTCTCCGTTTAAATCCTCAATAGCTACGGGTGATAAGCTCTGCGACGGATGTTGATTGGGTGTCGCTGGCGGAGAGATGAACTGCAAGGTTGCGTAGGCTGTGTTCATGGACTTCCGTGTGTTGTGTTTACGGTCCTAGAATCATCAGTGTCTGAGGGAAAAATGTATGGGTATAAGTATTAGTGTAAGGTGGTTCTGTGTGTTGAGGTTAGAGTCTTGGCAGGGTGTTGTTGTGTTCTCTGACTTTCTTTCCCGAGTGTTGTGTTTACGGTGTTCGAGTCTGCAGTGTCTAATGAAAAATTGTATTGGTACGAGTGTTGGTGAAAGATGGGTCAGTGTGTTGAGGTTTGAGTCTTTGCAGGGTATTGCTGTTCTTCGTCTCTTTCCCGGCTGTTATGTTTTCGGTGCTCGAGTCTCCATCTATCTGAGGGAAAAATGTACTCGTGTGTTTGAGTCTTAGTAGGTTATTGTTCTTTGCTTCCGTTCACTATTGTAGGAGAAGAGGAGTGTAGGAATAAGTCGTACAAAGTGTCATTTATGTGTGTAGTTTGAATCTTGGTACTTAATTGTATGTAATAAGAGATGCAATGTATAATTTTCTTCCAGGTTACATAGCTCTTTAAGAAACCCTAACATGATATATGAGAAAATATTAAACTTCGTGACACTAAGGCAAAATTATCTAGATCTGTAAAGGTGAAATAGTGACTGTGTATTGCAGCGTGCGAGTACTTTTGTTCTCTTCTGGTCGAGTGAAAAGTGTGGCGATGCAGCAGGTGTAGGATGTAAACTGTGTTAGTGTACTGAGGCTTAAAGTGGGGAGAGGGTATTGCAATGTCGGTTAGGGTAATATAGTGGACTCAGATATAGGACAGAATAGGAAGCTTTAAAATAGTGAAAAAGTGTGGTTATCTGCCTCTTTCTTTGAATTAGATACAACTTACCACACGCAGTTTCCTAATTCTCAGTAGTTTTGTAGTTTTGTTTCCATTTTTTATTTCCTCTTTTTTCTTGCGTTCATTTTTGCTGTAAAGAAATAAATAAGAACATAAAAGTCAGCAAATAGAACACATAGCACATTGCACTTCACCGTAACCTTATTTGACCTAATAAAACATGACGTGACGTAACATAATCTAACTTAACCACATCTGACAACCTTTCCTGACATAACGTAACTTAATATGAAACAATGGCACACAGAAAGCACTAGAGGGTTTGCAAGTGGACTAGATAAGCAGACACACGAGCATTAGACAGTAGTGGACAGTAGTGGCTTATACGTGGCAGGTAGGAGAAGAGGTGAAGGAGATGCAACACACAAGGGAGGGAAAGAGAAAACAGTGAAATGGAGTGGAGTGTGGAATGGAGGAAAATAAAGAGAAAGGTGGAAGAAAAGCGCGTTAAGACCTGATGAAAGAAAGGAGGAAGAGGTGGAAAAACCCCCATCCCCACAACCCCCCCAAAAAAAAGAAAAAAATATATGTATAAAGAGGAAAAATAGAAAAGCAAGGAGGACCAAAACTGGATAGTCAGAAAGTGGAAGAAATAAATTGAGAAAACTGAAGAGACAGGACCAGAATACAGGAAGGAAGAGAATGGAATGAAGAAAGGAGTTAGGCGTGAAGGAAAGGAAACAGTGACATTAGAGAGAGAGAGAGAGAGAGAGAGAGAGAGAGAGAGAGAGAGAGAGAGAGAGAGAGAGAGAGAAGAAGAAGAAGCAAGAGAAAAAGGAAAAATGTCGAGATAGGAAAGGAAACAGAGACATTAGAGAGATAGAGAGAGAGAGAGAGAGAGAGAGAGAGAGAGAGAGAGAGAGAGAGAGAGAGAGAGAGAGAGAGAGAGAGAGAGAGAGAGAGAGAGAGAGAGAGAGAGAGAGAGAGAGAGAGAAGAAGAGAAGAGAGAGAGAAGAGAGAGAGAGAAGAGAGAGAGAGAGAAGGAAAGAGAGAGAGAGAGAGAGAGAGAGAGAGAGAGAGAGAGAGAGAGAGAGAGAGAGAGAGAGAGAGAGAGAGAGAGAGAGAGAGAGAGAGAGAGAGAGAGAGAGTACCTTTTCATATACCACCTATTGAAAAGTTTTAATCATCTGTGCCTATAATTCTGGGAGCGTAGCCTACCTTAGATTACAAATAATTACACGTAATAGTAGCCTTTCTGTAATAATGGATTGTTGTTGTTGTTGCTTTTCTATTATTATCACCATCTTTTTCCAGCGTTATCGTGTGTTATTATTATTATTATTATTATTATTATTATTATTATTATTATTATTATTATTATTATTATTATTATTATTATCATCATCATCAGTAGTAGTAGTAGTAGTAGTAGTAATTATAGTAGTTGTTTTAATAATAGTAGTAGTAATGGTGGTGGTAGTAGTAGTAGTAGTAGTAGTAGCTGTGGTGGTAGTAGTAGTAGTAGTAGTAGTAGTAATTATAGTAGTAATAACAATAATAATAGTAGTAGTAGTAATTTACACTATAGCACAGTGAATATAATCATAACAAAAATATGTATATAAATTCTATAACATAAAAAAAGAAATGCTATCTATGAATGCAAATCATGGCACCATAAAAAACAGCAGAGGATTTCATAACATTACACGTAACAACATTTATACAGTCACACGCACCACCACCATCACCACCCACAACACAACACAACACAGCACAGCACAGCCTTCCAATCACCACACTACCACCAAGGGAGGCATACAGCTGGGCAACACTGAACCACTCGGGGCGCACATTCCTACATAGAATAGAGCGGCGATTCCGTGCAATAGCCACGTGATTATAGCGAGCACAGCGGCATGGAAACCCGTGTAGAGCCGCGGGAACACGTGTGGGCCATAGGAGGGGGGAGGAGGCGATGTTCAGAACGTTAGTGGCGAGCATTCATGTGTCAGTCAAGCGGAAGGCAGACAGACAGGACCCACGCAACACGCTCACGGTGGACAGGCAATGAAAGAATAGGGCGGAAAAATACGTAGGGTGTGAATGTGTGACTGTAATGTTATGCTTTGTGTTTTGAGTGAAATGGGGAGTGTGTAAGTGTTGATGGTGTTGATTTTTGTTGTTCCTGTTACTGCTGTTGTTGTTTTATTTCTACCTCCACCATCCTTCTTACTACAACTACTACTACTACTACTGCCATCAATACTATTTATACTACTACTACTACTACTACTACTACTACTACTACTACTACTACTACTACTACTACTACCACAACTATCACTACCACTAATTACAAGTCTTTTGAATTAATCCCCTCGTATAACACACCTGTGAAACTTACATTACATTATTTTTAATCTCATAAGACTGAATAATTTGAAACATTCTTTGTGTTGGTCACGAGAGAGAGAGAGAGAGAGAGAGAGAGAGAGAGAGAGAGAGAGAGAGAGAGAGAGAGAGAGAGAGAGTTGTAAGGGAAGCTCTACCATGTCCCAGAGCGGCAAGGAACGAGTGATGGGGCTAGGAGAGAGAGAGAGAGAGAGAGAGAGAGAGAGAGATGGTAGGTGTGGAGAGAAAGATTCAGATATTGGAGGGTGGAGAATATCAAGATGAAGAAAAGAGAAGGAGAAAGAAGAGACGAAAGGGGAGGAAGAGGAAGAATAAGAGAAGGATATAACGTATGGAGAGAGAAAAGATGAAGGTGTTTGAGAAAGTGGAGAGGGAGGAGATGAAAGATGGGGAAGAAGAATGGAGGGCGAAGGAAGAAAGTGAGAAGGTATGAATAATGCCAGGAAATAAAAGAAGGATCGAAAACCAAAGAACTAGAAAAAAAAAAGACTGAAGAGATAAAGGAGAAAAGTAAGAAATGAATTATTGAAAGAAGGAAAGGAGGAAAGACAGTGAGCAATGGAGAACAAATGAAGAAAGTTTCCTAATAAATGGAAGCCGGAAAGGGAAGGAAAGGAGAAAGCGAAAGAGAAAGTGGTAAATAATGGAAACACGGGAGAATTTGATAAAGGAAGGAAGGAAAGAAGAAAGAGAGAAAGGAAGGGGGACAACAAAGGAAGTTTAAAAGGTAAGGAAGGAAGGAAAGAAAGAAAGAAGAGGAGAAAGCTAGGAAGAAACTAATAAATGGGAATAAAAAGATTTAATAATACAATAAGAAAGAACGGAGGGAGAAAAGGTAAAAGCAAGAGAGAGAGAGAGAGAGAGAGAGAGAGAATAAAGAAAAATAAAATGACATGAAGAAGAAAAAGAATAAAAAAAAAAAGAACAATTAATATGAATAAATTAATGAATAAGTGAATGAACCTCTGATTGAAGGGAGGAAAGAGGAAACACGTAGCTGCTGGGAATCTCGTTATTAAATGTAGAGTAATATGGATGGAAACCTGTCACCTTCCTGTTAATTGCTCAGTGTGGAGTCTTCAGTCTGACGAATGCAGTGATGGAGTGACGAGGCGGTGACTGAACTGAGTGACATGAGGAGACGAAGAAAAAAAAATGCTTATGACATGATTTAGTGCAGAGGAAATGAGAAATGTAATGATGCCGGGGAAGGAGGCGAACATGAATAGAGAAACAGGTCATGCAATTATCGTGAAGAGGAAAGCGAGGAGATAAGGAGGCGGAGATGGAGAGAGAAACACGTGAGGGAGTAATTATTGTGAAGAGAAAATCGTCGAGGGGAGGAGACAAAGATGAAAGAGAAACATGTGATCTAATTAATGCGAGGAGAAAACAGGGAAGGTAATTATTGTGAAGTGAAAAGCGAAGAGATAACGAGGTAAGAATGAAGAGAGAAACATGTCACGTAATTAAGGTGAAGAGAAAATCGAAGAGCGAAGGAGGCAAAGATGAACAGAGAAATAGAGAGGCAATTATTGTGAAGAGAAAAGCAAAAGATAAGGAGGCAAGAATCAATAGAAAAGCAGAATACGTAAATATTATGAAGAGAAAAGCAAGGAGATAAAGACGCAAAGATGAAGAGAGAAATAGGTGTTGTTGTTGTTGTTATTGTGTGAAGAAAAAGATAAGGAGAAATTAAATGAATGAATGAGGAGAAATTGAAAGATGTAAAGGATCAACAGGTCATTTAATCATAATGAGAAGAACGGTTAGAAAAAAAATGTGGTTGTTTATGATAAAGATAATTAGGAGAGAGAAAAATATTGACATTACTGCAAAAAGGAAGGCAAGAGAAATGAAATGACTTAAAACAAAAACAAAAAAACGATTAAGAAAAAAAGATTACTTGAATATTATGTAGAGAAAAATTGGAAAGATATGAATGATGTGATGTAATGAGAGAATAAAACACAATGACGTGATGGTGTCAAGAAAAAACAGAGAAAAGAGATTACATAAGGGAAGAAGACTAGGAGAGAGAGAGAGAGAGAGAGAGAGAGAGAGAGAGAGAGAGAGAGAGATGGCTAACAATATCTTTTGGTTAGTGTAACATTTTCCAAGACAATATAACTCGCAATATTCCATACATTTGTCTCCTTGCAGTGAATATACATCACTACAAGTTTTCTTACGTATGATGTCATAAGATTTTCCACCACATAAATACTGTGAAAAGAAGATTAGAGGAGACTGAGGTACGTGACGCAATGAAGCAAAAATGAAGCGGAAACGATGTAATGTGATACTTTGAAAAGGAGACGAAGAAAAACGAAACTATAAGACAAGACACGGATGATGAAATTAGAAAAAAGAAATTCGTAAGAGTATGAAAAGATAAGAAGAAAAGCCGATTAAACTGAAAGAAATAATAAGAAAACTAAATATAGTATAAAAACTTTAAAAAATGAGAAGGAGACAAGGAAGATGATGGTATAACAGTGAGGAGGAAGAGGGAAAAGTAAGGAAAGAAATAGTAAAGTGAGAAGGACAAAGCAAGGAAACTGAGGCCATGAGAGTGAGAGAGTGAAGCAAGAGTAGGTGACATGACGCAGGTGGTGCAGGTAACACAATACCGTCATGGGGCAGAGGTTAAGTGCTGTTCTCTGGTGATCGCGACTCTCTCTCTCTCTCTCTCTCTCTCTCTCTCTCTCTCTCTCTCTCTCTCTCTCTCTCTCTCTCTCTCTGATTACATATTTTTTTGTGTATTTATCTATCTATTTGTAGGTCTTTAGTCTATCTATATATTTTCCAGTCTGTCTGCGTGTCTGTTTGTGTGTCTGTATGTCTGTCTATCTATTTATGTACTTATTTCTCTCCCGTTATCTCTGTCTTTCACATGTGTTGCTTCATTAATCTCCTCCTCCTCCTCCTCGTCCTCCTTCTCGTCCTCTTCTTCATCTTCCTCCTCATTTGTCTCTTCTGTGATCCTTTGTTTCATCCCTCCTTCACCTTTGCCTCTCCACCACCACCACCACCACCACCTCCTCCTCCTCCTCCTCCTCCTCCTCCTCCTCCTCCTCCTCCTCCTCCTCCTCCTCCTCCTCCTCCTCCTATTCCCCTCTTGCACATTCTTGTCTCCCTCATCTGCCTTATGTTCTCTTCTTTTTCTGTATTTTTCTGACCATTTCTTCTATGTATTTTCCCTCTTCAGTTCCTCTTCCTCTTCCTCCACCTCTCCGTCCTCCTCTATGCTCCTCTTTCTTATGCTCTTTCCTCCTCCTCATATCTATTCCTGCTTACCTTTTCCTTAACTTTTTTCGTATTCTTCCCCTCTCCTCCTTCTCCTTCTCCTGCACTTCTATTCTCCAGCTCTCCTCCTCTCTCTCTCTCTCTCTCCTCCCTCCTCTCTCTCTCTCTCTCTCTCCCTCCTTTCCCTCTCACCTCCTGTACACCAACACAGTTATTGCATTTCATCGACAACGCGCTGTATTTTTTTTTTTTCCTTTTCACTCACCCTCACACTCTCACTCCCACTCCTTCCTTCCTCTCGCTCTCTCCCCTGAAGCCGCAACTCTCGGTTCCGCGTAGAAGTGACGGCAGGATTTCCACAGCGAGTTGGGCTGTCCGAAGTGCGGGTTTTAGGGAGTTTGGGCTATTTGCAGACACCGAGTTGTGGTGGGTTTGGGCTATGTATGATTTTTTGGGCTGCTTATTTTTTTGTTAAGATTTTGGGCTGTTTTTTACGGTTTTGTTTGAGGCTTTTTCATTTGTAGACGTTTTCTTGTGTGTGTGTGTGTGTGTGTGTGTGTGTGTGTGTGTGTGTGTGTGTGTGTGTGTGTGTGTGTGTGTTTCTTTTAGTGCTGTTTTTTTTATTTAAGTTTATATATCTTGCTTGGTATTTTTTTCTATATTTTTCCATCTTTTTTTTATTAACTGGATGCATTATAGGGATTTTAGTTCACTTACATACCAATTTGCTGGGTTTCTTTTTTTTTTCATCATTATCTATGTTTTATTTTTCATTGTTTTCGTTTAAGAGGTTTTTGGTCTGTGATTTATATGTTCTTTTTAGTTTTTCATTGTTTTGTTTAGTATTGGATGTTTTTTTATATGATATTAGATTAGGTTGGGTCAGTTTAGAATCAGATTACCGCCGTGGTACAGTGGAACCATGCGTGCTTTGGGGTCCGAGGGGTTTCCAAGCGCATGGGTTCGAATCCTGTCCACGGTCCGAGTGTAGGTTGGGCTTCCTCACTCGGGGCAACGGTTTCCTAGCGGGTGGGCTTTGAGATAGGAGGTACCCCAAAAAGTATCCCCTTTAGCCCATAAATTCCCGTGAAAAGCCCACATGGTATAAATAAAAAAAAGTAATAGGATAAATTTGAATCGGTTGAGCTGTGTTAGATTAAATTAAGTAGGATAGTTTAGATTAGATAAGGTTAGGTTAGGTTTGGTTAGATTGGGTTAGGTTAGGTTAGGTTAGGTTTGGTTTGGTTTGGTTAGGTTAGGTTAGGTTAGGTTAATTGGGTTAGGTAGTCAGGTCAGGTCACGCTCAGTCATGTCCGCTCACTTCATCATTTTTCTATGTTTTGGTATTTACTCATGCTTCGTTTATTTGTTTATTTTATTTATCTGTTTTCTAATAACGGTTAGTGCTTTTATACACGTTAAGCTTCATGTGTGTTTTTAAAAGCAGGTTGTATTTTATTTTTATTTTACAGTAGGTTTGTAGTCTTCTTAGTTGTACAAATCTATTTCTAACGTTTTATTTAATGGATTCTAGTAGTTTACGATTTTTTTTTTTTTTTTTGCATCCCCTTTGTTTATATATTCCTTCCTCTGTGTAAACAAAGCCGCTTGCACATTGCGACATGCTTATTGCGACCTTTCATATACTGAGCTATTTGAAAACAATATTTACTCTCTTTTATTAGTTGTACAAACATAAACTATTTCTGGCTATGATTCCCACTGCTCTTACTCTCATGACTCTTCCTTGCACTTGATATAATTCACACCCACTTCTGTCACCTAAAGAGTATTTATGAAAGCAAATCTACATAGCTTGCCGGTTCACACATTGCCAGGCCAGCTAACTACGAATATTCCCTTAAAAATGTATTAATAAGTATATCCATACACCTCTTCAATTTACTGACAGCTCCAGGCCATCTTGCTCACCGTAACTTGAGGATATTTCTACCACTTTATACGCAGCGCAGTTCTGTTTACAATGTCTATCGTCGAAAGAATATTTTTTATAATTATTTCCAAGCAGCTTGCCAATTTACAGACAGCACCAGTCCTGCTCGCCATAACAGCCCGCTAGATACAGGGATTAGTCGCCCAAGGTTCACGGTTCAGACAGGATTTGCATATAAACCATTAGAGACTTGACTATAAATTCCTGACTCCACTTGTTGTCTGTTACTTGATGCACGTTTTAATACATACATGTTTCTGTCACTCTGTATCTATAACTTAGTATGCGTCCAATAGAAACCATAAATCAAATGTTTTCTGTCACTTTCAGTATCTATAGCTTAAGCACGTGTCCTGTTTCGCCCATCAGTGCATAGGTTTCTGTCACCTGCACCTATAGCGCAAGCACGTCCCATTTACAGCGATGCCAAATTAGAGCGAGACGTTATGCACTCGTAAAGGAAGTAAGCATATACGTTGAGTGTCGTTCCTTCCGTTGTAGATTGGTGAGAAGGGATGGCAATGCTTACTATAATGGTGTGTATGCCTGCACCTGGTTCCCTCGCACCTGATATCCTGTACCGTTACCAGAAAAGAACAAAACGCATGTATTGTGAATGGAGCTAAGCACATTGATTAAGTGCTTCGTTCGTTCCTTTATATATTCATTAGCAAGTAAGACAACACTCATTTTGTGGATTGTATATATAATTTCCTTTACATACCAAACAAACTGTATCGTTGCGTCTTTTTAACTTTATGCTTTTGTGTTTTAAGAAATACTTAATATAATTTTATCTTCCTTAATTAAGCTAATTCACATTTTTTAACTTTTATATTTTAATGGCTTATATCATATTTAAACTGCGTTTTAAACTTCATTTCTGTATTTCAAACTCTAAATTATATTCGTATTTCGCTTTGTCTAATCCATACCATGCTTTATTTCTAACCAATCTTTTGTTTTTACTTTTCAATACATATTTTACCTTTCTTTACCTTTGTTTTTTTTTTATGGTTGGATCAATACTCTAAGCCATTTAATCCGACTTTAATCTGTAGGACTTTATTTACAATTTCAAAGCCGTTTGTGTTATTTCAACTCATTTTTCTTTTTCATACTATTACATTTGATCTTACTTAATGTATATTAGCCTTTTTTTTATTATTCTACTACCCTTAATCTTATTCTAACTAACCTCATTTATTTATTTAAGTTTATCTATTTATCTGTTTATTCATTTATTCCTTCATCCATCTATTTTTCGCAATATAACATTCTAACACCCCTGTGCATAGTTGTGGCGTTGTAAAATTTAATCATTCAAGTAATCAATCAATCTTTCTCACCCGGATACCGCCAGCGCTCAGTCTCCCGCCCCGTGTCTGCCTCCAGGGCCCGCAGGCAGCCAAGGGTCGAACTCAGTGTGCTGGAGGCGCGGCGGGGGAGAGTCTCGAGGGGGGGCGCAGGAGGAGGGGATATTGGATGCAAGTGAGGATTTTGTGCGAACGTGGTGTTTTGTTTTGGTCGTTTTTGCTTGTTTTGTTTACTTTGTTTGTTTGGCCTCCTCAGACACACACACACACACACACACACACACACACACACACACACACACACACACACACACACACACACACACACACACACACACACACACACACTCTCTCTCTCTCTCTCTCTCTCTCTCTCTCTCTCTCTCTCTCTCTCTCTCTCTCTCTCTCTCTCTCGGTAGTGTGTGTGTGTGTGTGTGTGTGTGTGTGTGTGTGTGTGTGTGTGAGTTTCTTATCGGTTATGTACGTGTTGGGTACGGAGTGTGAGGGACAGAGGGAGGGTGAAAAGTGTCTGCGTGCTTGTGTGTGTGTGTGTGTGTGTGTGTGTGTGTGTGTGTGTGTGTGTGTGTGTGTGTGTGTGTGTGTTGGTGAAGTATTTGCGGTTGTAGGGTTATTGCCTTTTTTTTTTTTTTTACATTATTTTTTGCGTCGTAGTGGTGGTTGCAGTGGTAGTGGTAGTGGTGGTGGTGGTGGTGGTGGTGGTGGTGGTGGTGGTGGTGGTGGTGGTGGTAGTGGTGCTAGTAAAAGTAATGGTAGTGGTGGTTGTGCAGATTATGGCGTTGGTGATAATGATAATAGTGACGAGTAAAGATGGTTGTGACACTAAGAGCCAATAACAACATCGTCTTTATTACTTATGGATACAACCACCACCACCACCACCACCACCACCACCACCACCACCACTTTTTCCTCAACAAAACTATTTTCATCTTACGCTACTTCACCACAACCCTCTCCCTCCTCCTCTCCCTTCCCCTCCCCCAACCCTCTTTCTCGAATATCATTGTATCACAAGCAAAATTTCCCCTTAAGCCATAACCAAGGACCAGGGGAAGGAAGGGGAGCAGCGTCTCTCCTTCCTCTCTTCCCCTCCACTGAGCCTCGGCGTTGCATTGGGAGAGTGGAGAGAGAGAGAGGGAGAGGGAGAGGGAGAGGGAGAGGAAGAGGGAAATATCTGAGAGTAGTAGGTATAGATGCAGGATTGTGAGAGGCGAGGGAAATGAGAGAGAGAGAGAGAGAGAGAGAGAGAGAGAGAGAGAGAGAGAGAGAGAGAGAGAGAGAGAGAGAGAGAGAGAGAGAGAAGATAGAGGAGAGGAGAGCCAGGAAATTGGAGCCAGGAAATGGAAGATCTTTGAGGGAAAGTGAGGGAAAACAGGAAATGAGAAAGGGTGAGTGAGGAGGAGGAGGAGGAGGAGGAGGAGGAGGAGGAGATGGAAGAATAGAGAAAGCGAAGGAGGAGGCAAATGCAAAAGAAAGTTAGGGAAGGGGAAAAGAAAGGCTGTCTTAAAAGAAGGAAAGAAATAAGTGAGCAGAGAGAAGAAGAAGAAAAAAAAACACTATGAAAAACTATGAAAAAAAGGAAGAAATGAAAAGGAGAAATAAAAGAATTAATAGCGAAGAAGCAAAATAAGAGACAATGAATGCGGGAAAAGTCTAGAATATAACAGATAAAAGAAGTCACAGTAAAGGTCAAGAGAAAATTGAAGATAATGACGTAGAATGACGAAAATGAAAGAAACAGGTAATACAAGGAAGATGAGAAAGATAGGGAGAGGGGGAATAGGAAAGATGGAAAGATAGAAGGAGTTAAAGAAGGTAGTAATAGAATAATAACTAGGAGAAAAGCAGAAACTAAAGTAAGGAATTAGAATAAAGGAAGAAGATGAGTAAATTGTTGGAGAAGAAAGAGAAGAAAGAGAATTGTAGGCAGAGGAGGGAGTAAGAAGTAGGAGAGAAAAGTAGTGAATGAAATAGACTTAAATGAAAGGAGTAAATAATTGAAGAGAAGAAG
>NC_059303.1:4757859-4760359 GCF_017591435.1 Portunus trituberculatus
ACACTGACGCTATGCACGCATGAAATAAATGGATGAAGTTATTAATAAAACAAAACACACAAAAAAACATTTTCTAACATTTCGAAAGATTTCTACTCGTAAAGAATGTTACTGTAAAGTATTCTCGCTTCACGTTGTGTCTTCCTCCGAAATGAACTCCTCCCACTTATAAAATATGCAGATGAAGTTGTTAGTGTAAGAAAACACAGGAAAGAAATGCTACTACCTTTGTCTAACGTTTCGAAAGAGTCCTTTGAAAGAATATTAGCGTAAAGTACTGTTGTTTCTTGCGTTTCCACATACAAATGAAGAAAACAGGAGAGATTATATGCACAGGAAAGAGTAAAAATGATTAATATCCATCTGTATCTATTATCAGAAGGAAAGCAAAAGAAAAGTTCTGTATCTTCATCTTACGTCTCCCTGAACCACTGACTCCAACCACGAATGAAATAGACAAGTAAAGTAACAAATAAGAGAGAGAAAAAAAAACACGGAAAGAGAAAAAAAACAATAGCAGCTTCCTTTTAGGTGTTCTGCTGAGAAAGAAAGCAAAAATAAATTAAATACTGTTGCTACATCTTGTTTTCCCCACTAATACCCCAAGTAAAGCAACATCTATGAGAAAACACTGAAAAAGAATTGTATGAAAAAAAATATTATAGTGCCTTTCTCAAACATGTCCTGCTGAGAAATAAAAGCAAGAACAAAGCAAGTACTGTCACTCCATCTAAATCCATCCATGAATGTAATGAACAAATAAGATTAAAAAATCGAGAAAACAATGAAAAAATAGTCAAACATGTCCTGCTGAGAAGTAAAACAAGAGTAAAGTAAGCACTGTTGTTCCATCTTGTGTATTCCCGCGCCACGAACCCTAGACCCAAGCAGACCAGTAAAGTAGGACATATTTGCACGCTATTCGTCCGCATTAAGGAAGAAGCTTGAATTAATTAGTGGCGGGTTACAGAATGGGAGCAATTTTTACGTGATTTATTACTGCGCAGGACAATTGTTGTTAGTGGCGGCGTGGTGCAAGAGTGAGGGGTGATAATCTGGTGTTAGGGATGAGAGAACAGGGAGGAAGGGGAATATTGACTGGCTGTAAAAGGATAAAGGGTGTTAAAGGGAGCATCAGAGGGAAAAGAAGCTGATGAAAGGTAATAGGAATGTAAGAGAGTTAGGAGTGAGTTAAAGGATTAGAGACTAGGGAATGTAAGATAAAGGGTATCAAGAGGCAAAAATGTGGGATACTGACTGGCTGTAAAAGGATAAAACGTGTTAAAGGGAGTATCAGAGGGGTAAGGAGCTGATGAAGGGTAACAAGAATATAAGGGAGTTAGGAATGACTTATAGGATGAGACAATAGAGAAAAATGGGGAATATTGACAGGATGCAAGGAGATAGAGGATATCAATGGATGTCTTAATGGAGTAAGGAGCCAATGAAGGATAATAAAAGTGTAAGGGAGTTAGGAATAAGGACTTAAAGGGGGAATGACAGGTGTTATGATAGTTCATAGGACCTGGTAGGGGAAGGAATAATGCTCGAGGTGTACTTAACCCCTTCAGTACCATGGCGCGTTTTCATATTCATTCTACTTACTATTTGGTGATTTTATACAGCTTCAGAAACTCATGTGGGAGGATTAGAATAGTGAAGAGTGCTGCCATTCATCTTCTGCCTTCCATAGACTCTTCCTAATGTCAATAAAATAGTCTAATCATACCCAAACTCAAGGTAAAAATGCGTCCTAGTGCTAAAGGGGTTAATGCAGGGAAGGGGTGATACTAGTAAGGTGGTGGATGGGCTAGGGGGTGTTGCTAGTAGGGGTAAGGACTGGTAGGGGAGGAAGGGGGATATACAAGCTGTCAAGTCTCTTAATATATATTCTCATAATGCACTTTTTGGGAGGAATAAACATATATTTAGTGTATAGCTTAATTTGAATATTCGTTTGATTTGTGTGTATATAATGTTTTGTTTAATTCATTCTCTCTCTCTCTCTCTCTCTCTCTCTCTCTCTCTCTCTCTCTCTCTCTCTCTCTCTCTCTCTCTCTCTCTCTCTCTCTCTCTCTCTCTCTCTCTCTCTCTCTCTCTCTCTCTCTCTCTCTCTCTCTCTCTCTCTCTCTCTCTCTCTTCTCTTCCTCTTCTCTCTCTCTTCCTCTTCCTCTTCTCTCTTCCTCTTTCTCTTCCTCTTCCTCTTCCTCTTCCTCTTCCTCCTCCCCTTTTCCGCCTGGTCCCCCTTCTCCTCCTCCTCCTCCTCCTCCTCCTCCTCCTCCTCCTCCTTTCTCTTTCTTCTCCAGTTGTTTGTTTTACTGCCCTTCTTCCGTCTTCGTTTTCGAATAAAAAAAAAATGTAGCGAACATGGAAGGGTATTGAAATGGAGAGAGAGAGAGAGAGAGAGAGAGAGAGAGAGAGAGAGAGAGAGAGAGAGAGAGAGAGAGAGAGAGAGAGAGAGAGAGAGAGAGAGAGAGAGAGAGAGAGAGAGAGAGAGAGA
>NC_059303.1:4765359-4770359 GCF_017591435.1 Portunus trituberculatus
ACAGGGGGGGAAAGGAAGTGCTGTAAGAGGGGTAGAGGTGAGGGAAGGCAGGGAGAGGGGAGAGTAAAGGAATGTGTGAAACTGCCTTAGGGTGTTTTGATAAGGGAATTAAGGACTAGAGAGAGAGAGAGAGAGAGAGAGAGAGAGAGAGAGACGCAGTAGGGGGTATCACATAGAAAGGAAGGGGAAAGGGGAATGAGGGAAGAACTGAGGGGTAGAAGTTGTGGTGCACAGTGCTTCCTGTTGTGTAAGTGAGGGGTGTTGAGGGGAGATAGAGGGGAGAGCGTGGTGTTGAGGTGTAAATATGGGGTGAGGGGAGAAGGTGAGGGGAGGGAATGGTGCAAATAAGAGTAAAAAATGGCGGTGATGAGAGAGGAGGGAGGGAGGGAGGCAGGAAGGTGAGAATATACATTTAAATTAGAATGGGGAATTGTAACGGAAGGGAGAGGGAGAGAGAGAGGGAGAGGGAGAGGGAGAGGGAGAGGGAGAGGTAGGGAGAATTATGAATGAGAGTAGTAGGAGGAGGGAGGACAGAAAAAGGGAGGAAATGAGAGGAGTTATGGGAGAGAGAGAGAGAGAGAGAGAGAGAGAGAGAGAGAGAGAGAGAGAGAGAGAGAGAGAGAGAGAGAGAGAGAGAGAGAGAGAGAAAGGAGGTTATTGGGTGAAGGAGAGGTAAAAGGGAGGGGCGATAGAAGAAGGAAAAAGAGGAGGAGGAGGAGGAGGAGGAGGAGGAGGAGGAGGAGGAGGAGGAGGAGGAGGAGGAGGAGGAGGAGGAGGAGGAGGAGGAGGAGGAGGAGGAGGAAGTATGGTGAGGGTTTGGTAATGAGGAAACCTGTTGCTTGCTTTTAAATGAACGAGACTCATTTTCCTGATGGGCTTCATGTATGGTGTTTGTTTGTTTGTGTGTGTGTGTGTGTGTGTGTGTGTGTGTGTGTGTGTGTATGTGTGTGTGTGTGTGTGTGTGTGTGTGTGTGTGTGTGTGTGTGTGTGTGTGTGTGTGTGTGTGTGTGTGTGTGTGTGTGTGTGTGTGTGTGTGTGTGTGTGTGTGTGTGTGTGTGTGTGCGTATATTATACCGTGTCGGAGGAATATATTAAGTGGGAGATTAGTTCGCACAAAAATAATCCCGCTTTTTACAACGAAATAAAGCATTTGGCGGAATATATAATCCGTCCATTTAATTTGTTCACATTCTGTCGGCCACTGTTTATGTTGTGAAAAAGGGGAGGGGAAAATAAAGAGGGAATTCACTGTTGTAAAAAAAAAAAAAAAATGGAGGAAGAAAATGGAAAGTAAAAAATGTATTTCAGTTAGAAGTTATGTTATTTTTTTCTGTATTTTTTGTTATTATTTATTTATTTTTTTTATTTCAACATCATGACTCCTAAATGCTCTTATATTTTGATTATTTGCACGTTCATTTAGGATAATCACTAAGTTGAGGCAGAACAAACTCAGGTACAAAAATATCACCTAAAAGAATGTTTCATTAAAGTATTTACGTTGTGAACTAACATTATTATATATCCTTATTTGTTTCAACATTAAACCGACTTATGTATGATGTAACTTAACCTAACCTAACTTAATAAAAGATAACAACAAAGACAAATTCAATCTAACTTAATTTACCTAATCTAACCAACATAATTTACCCTAACCAAACCTTAGAATACCTAACATAACCTAACCTAGATTAATCAACCTAACTATTTCAAATTAGACCCATTGAAAGCCAGAGTAACGTAACCTAACCTAACATAAGATAACAACGTATCCAAATTTAGTCTAACCTAACCTACCAAATCTAACCAACATACCTTCACCTAAGCAAACCATATAAAATTTTAACATAGTCCAACCTACCTTTGTCAACGTAGCTAACCTAATACAACATAACACAAACCGTAACTGAAAAACCTAACCCAGCTTAACCCAACCCAACCCAACCTAACTCAACCTCACCCCAACCTAACTAAACCCAACCCAACCACACCTAACCCAGCCTAAAGCACAACCTAACTCAAAACTAACCCACCGCAAACCAATTTTAACCTAACCCAACCCAACCCAGCCTAACCTACCCCAACTAACTCAACCTCACCCCAACCTAACTCAACCCAACCCAACCCAAACCAAACCAACTTATCCTACAATCTAACCCAACCCAAAAACACCTAACCAACAACCCCACTGAACCTAAAATAACATTGTTGACTCGTACAAAAAAATAATAATGGAGAAAGGTAAACAGCTATTTATATTTTAACTAGAAATAGGAAAAAAAAAAAAGTTAAAATGTCCTGTCGGCTAAAATTACGTCAAGGATAAAAATGGGGGCAGGAAATTAGTGTTTTTAGCCAAAATTGCGAAAAGAAAAAAGAAAAGAAGCAAGAGGGAAAGGAGGAAAAAAACAGAAAGGCCAACCAACGACAGTGTGAAGGGAAAAGAGGAGGAGGAGGAGGAGGAGGAGGAGGAGGAGGAGGAGGAGGAGGAGGAGGAGGAGGAGGAGGAGGAGGAGGAGAAGGACGAGGACGAGGACGAGAAGGAGGAAGAGGAGGAGGAGAGGGAAGAGGGCTGTTTTCTTACGAGTATTGGAATGTATGAGAGAGAGAGAGAGAGAGAGAGAGAGAGAGAGAGAGAGAGAGAGAGAGAGAATGTAGGTATGGGTTAAGATGACTATAGATAATAGTGAAAATGTATAAGAAAAGAGAAAAAAGGAAAATTAAACAATAAAAAAGTTGCCGGCAAAAAGTGTGTGTGTGTGTGTGTGTGTGTGTGTGTGTGTGTGTGTGTAATAATAATAATAATAATAATAATAATAATAATCATACTCGGTTTATTGGAATTTCAGTATATACATATTGAAAATGTATATAGGGGATAGAGGGAGGCTTAAGGTTAGAAAGCTAGCCTAATGGTTTATTGTTCACGCCATGCTGGGGGTCGCACTAAGGTATATATGTCTGGGTGTGTGTGTGTGTGTGTGTGTGTGTGTGTGTGTGTGTGAGTGAGGAAAGAGAGAGAGAGATTGAGAGAGAGAGAGAGAGAGAGAGAGAGAGAGAGAGAGAGAGAGAGAGAGAGAGAGAGAGAGAGAGAGAGAGACTATTATTACTGTAATATAATTTACATCGTACAGTGTATCAGTACGGCTAAATAAACAATTGAATTTGCATTCGAAACGGGCATACAAACAGACAGACGGACAGCTAGACAGACAGACAGACAGAGAGACAGACGAAAAGATAGAAATGAACACACACACACACACACACACACACACACACACACACACACACACACACACACACACACACACACACACACACACACACACACACACACAGATAGATGGATACATAGATAGTTTATTGACCACTTCAATACAAATTATAATATACATATACAACTAACTTCCTAAACTAGATTACAATAAACATTTAACTAACATTTGGAATCACAACAATGTAGTCCACAAATATAATCTACACATAAAATTTACGTTTTAATTATACATTCCTAAGATATCATGAATGATTTTACAACATGTGTCATGGGGGATATCAGGTGAAAATAGTTCTTCAAGGCTGGTAACATTATACCTCACTCTGATGTTTCCTGTTATAGAACAGTCCTCAACCACGTGCCTCTCTGTCTGAACTCCTCTGCCACATACACACACACGTTCTTTTCCAACGGCCGGTTTCTACAATAACATTGTGGCCACTTACTCGGAAACGAGTAAACGCTTATGCGGTCGGACTCGTTTATCAGATGTTTATTTGTATATATATAGTGTACCGATAAGCTTGGTTTGATCTCTCTATATATGGTACACCTTGATGAATTAGAATTCTCTATTACATTATGTACATTACTCGTTAAAGAGGTCGGGTCGGGAGGATCATTATCAATGAAATTTTGAATTAATTTGCCCATGTGCGTGTTTGTGCTGGTCACCATTCGGATAGAAAGTGCTAATGGGTCATCTGACATACTTGACCTCTGAGACCACATACTACTAAAAAACTTATGTTGTTTGAACTTAATCAAATCTGGGAGCAGAGGGTAGCCAGCTTCAGCATAACAGACCAAGTTTGATGTTGTTTTCCTGACCCCAAGTAGTTGTTTAATACCCCAATTATACAGCTTAATAGCAGGCTTGATATCAGCCCCTACCCAGGACTCACATCCATACAGCAGGGATGACATCATGGCAGCATCGAGGACTCGTCGCTTTACAACAAATGGAATATCATTGTTTTTCTTGAGAAAGGACACACATACGTTTGACAGTTTTCTTTTAGCATGCGCCCGGACAGCCGAGGACACTGAGCCGTCACAGGTGAACGGTGACCCCAAGTACACATAATTCGTGCAATGTTCTATCACCAAGTCGTTCATCTGTATCGGCTCCGTATCTCTCTCTCTCCATTAATTACAAAATGTTTTGTCTTAGTGCAGTTGATTACCATACCAAACTCTTCACAAAATTTTTCAGTATTTCTAACTTTTTTTTAACAAATTCTGTCTACTAGTTGACAATAATACTGTATCATCCATGAGAACCAGTATATGTATCCATCCGATGAGTTGCTCAGGTTGACAATTTTCTTTCATGAGGCGAATAAGTTCATTAACAAATACAATAAACAAAAAACAAGATGTAGGCGAACCCTGTCTGACTCCACGTGTAGCTGTCACCACAGCTCCGCCTATCAAACGGTACATGGCCATTATCGCCGCCACCATCACTGTACCACACCCATAACGCCGTAACACAGCAAACAACTTTTTCCTCGGGACTAAGTCGTACGCCTTTGAAAAGTCAATGAAAGTTATATACAATTTTGTTTTCTTCCGTCTGGCCATGTCAGAGAGAATGCGAAGCGTAACGATATGTTCAATACAACTACGCCTTCTTTGTGCCCCAGCTTGTTCCTTAAAAGGCTTGAACCACAGGCTTAACCGCTGGCACAGAACCATATCGTATAATTTAGCC
>NC_059303.1:4775359-4777859 GCF_017591435.1 Portunus trituberculatus
TCTCTCTCTCTCTCTCTCTCTCTCTTCTATTTGTCGTACTTTTGGGTCAGGCCTTTTTGATGTTTTTATTATTTTTTTTTCTTTTTATTGCTTTTATAATCTCTGAAGCTTTTTGCAAGACGACGGACGGAACGGAGGAGAGGATACGTCTGATTGATTTGTGTGTGTGTGTGTGTGTGTGTGTGTGTAATTCACTGTTTGATCTGCTGCAGTCTCTGACGAGACAGCCAGACGTTACCCTACGGAACGAGCTCAGAGCTCATTATTTCCGATCTTCGGATAGGCCTGAGACCAGGAACACACCACACACCGGGACAACAAGGTCACAACTCCTCGATTTACATCCCGTACCTACTCACTGCTAGGTGAACAGGGGCTACACGTGAATGGAGACACACCCAAATATCTCCACCCGGCCGGGGAATCGAACTCCGGTCCTCTGGCTTGTGAAGCCAGCGCTCTGTGTGTGTGTGTGTGTGTGTGTGTGTGTGTGTGTGTGTGTGTGTGTGTGTGTGTGTGTGTGTGTGTGTGTGTGTGTTTGAGTTAGAGTGAGGTAAAGTTTGTTTGTGAATCTTTCCTTGCTCTTATCTCTCTCTCTCTCTCTCTCTCTCTCTCTCTCTCTCTCTCTCTCTCTCTCTCTCTCTCTCTCTCTCTCTCTCTCTCTCTCTCTCTCTGTGTTAATGAGTTGCTTTCCAGTGTTTTAATTTTTCTCGTTTATTTCTTTTTATTTGTGTTTTATTCTTTATTTTTCCTTGTGTAATTTTTAAAGTTTGTTGTTGATGTTGTTCCTATTTGTTATTTTTTTCTTTTATTTCTTGTTTTCCCGTCCTCCTCCTCCTCCTCCTCCTCCTCCTCCTCCTCCTCCTCCTCCTCCTCCTCCTCCTCCTCCTCCTCCTGTGTGTGTCCTCCTCCTGTGTGTGTGTGTGTGTGTGTGTGTGTGTGTGTGTGTGTGTGTGTGTGTGTGTGTGTGTGTGTCATTTTACCTCATTTTACCAATATTTTTTTTTGTGTGTGATCCATTTTGGTTTCGTCATGTTTTTTCTCTTCTTTCATTTTCGCTTCCATGTTTCAATTTCTCTGTTTTGTCGTGTGTTTCTTGTGCTTTCATTGTGTATTCCGTTTTACTGTGTTCTATTTTTTATCTTTTTTTTCTCACATTCGTCTTTGTTTTGTATTTTGTGTTTTTTTTTTTTGCTTTCTAGTTTCTTTATGTGTTTATTTCTCTTCAATCTTGTTTTCATTGCATATTTTATTCTATCTTCGTTTTTCTCTTTGATTTCCCTCCTTTAGCGTTTTTTTTTTTTTCTTTCGTTTTGATATTTTTTTCTGCTTTGTGTGTATGCTGCAACTTTTTTTTATTCCATATATATATAATGTTATACTCCCCTCTCTTTTTTTTCCTTTCATTTTTTTTACATATGATCTCCCCTCATCGTTTATTTTCCTTTCATATTTGTTGTTTGTCTTTTGTGTGTGTGTGTGTGTGTGTGTGTGTGTGTGTGTGTGTGTATTTACATGTTTCACTTTTGCACTGATTTCATATTTCGTCTTGTTATAATTTTTCACCTTTTTTTCTCCATTGTTAAAGTTTTATTCTATTTTCATTTTCCCTTCGTGTGTGCAATCCTTTTTGTGTGCTTCTTGCGTTTCAGTTCCGTTCTGAATCCATATTTTGTTTCCCTTTTATATCCTTTATCTCTTTTTTTCTATCCTTTTTGTGGTTTCTCTCGTCTTCTGTTTTACCTTCGCGTTTTCATTCCTTTTTGCGCTTTTGTCACGTGTTTTTGCCTTTGTTTTGTTTGCTTTGTGTTGCAATGTATTGTTTTGGGCGTGTTTTGGTCATCGTAACATCGTTAGTGTGTCAGCTGGACCACTTCCGTCATGCGGCGCGCGCCATGTCACGCCCCGCCGCACTTACCTGCTCGTGCATCAGATTAATGAACTCTATCACTGCACACTGCCACACCCGCATACCGCACTACCTTCCGTACACTACACCACACCACAGTGCACTACACAACACCACACCACACCACCACAGCTGACCGCCATAACCTTTCCCAAACTCTGTTCGCCTCATAATGCAAAAAAGAAAAGAAAGTCTAGAGAGGTACCAAAATACCAAAACATATGAACGCCCAAACAAATACACTCGAAAAATATATAAGCGCAAAAGAAAAAAAAAATGCACAACCAGAACAGAAAAAAGGAATATAAAACTCTAAACACACACACACACACACACACACACACACACACACACACACACACACACACACACACACACACACACACACACACACACACAGCACAACACAACACAACACACAGGTAACAAGAGAGCGCCAGCCATGCAACGTAGTGGATGTTCCATGTGTTTCTTTTTTTTCTAGGGATGAACTGAAGCACAGGTATATATATTGAATGTCTCTCGGGAGGAAGAAGAGAAGGAGGAGGAGGAGGAGGAGGAGGAGGAGGAGGAGGAGGAGGAGGAGGAGGA
>NC_059303.1:4780359-4792859 GCF_017591435.1 Portunus trituberculatus
TGTTATGTCATCATTAATTATAATCTCACTAATGATGACAGCATTTTTACTTTAAGTGTATTTTTGACTCCTCCTCCTCCTCCTCCTCCTCCTCCTCCTCCTCCTCCTCCTCCTCCTACTAATTCTCTTCATTTTCTATCATTTTTTGTCATCTCCCTTTCCTCATCATGTCCTTCTCCTCCTCCTCCTCCTTCTCCTCCTGCTCCTCCTCCTCCATTCCATTAACGAGAGAGAGGCATGAAGAAATGAGGGAGGGAAGGGGGGAAAGAAAAACAATGAGGAAGAAGTGTGGGGAAAACGGATGAGGAAATAAGGAAAAAGGGAAACAGGAAGGGAGAAAATGAAGGAAAAACAGACATTGGGTGAAGGAAGGTGAGGGAGATGCGAAGGAGAGGAGGAAAAATTGAATTAGAAGGAGGAGGAGGAGGAGGAGGAGGGGGGAAGAGGAGGAGGATAACACAGGATTACTCAGGATTACTCAATATTACAAGAGGATACATACCTGGGTACCTGGTGGGCTAATTAGGGTACGTGGCTAGCATCCTGGTGTTTCTAGTTAAGTACGTGTGAGGGAAAAGAATAGAGGGTCAGGATAGAATGGTGAATAGTAACTGAATGGGTGTAAGGTTAAAAAGAATAGACTGAATAGGGAGTAACAAGACATGATGAGAAGCTGGAGTAAGAAGAGATAGACTGAAAAAAATGGAGCTAGATAAAATATGAATACTATGGAACAGAAAATAGAAACAAGATGGAATAGACGAAAAACAGAACAGGGTGAAATAAACATGATAAAACCAGTGAGCAAAACAAACTAGAAATTACGAACAGAATAAGATGGAAAATAGAGACATGATAGAATAAGAGAGAGTAGGAAAAGAATGAAATTGAATGTAGTAACTAAACAAAACAAGAAAAAAGATGGAACAGGAAGGAACAAGAGGAAGGAATCGAAAGTAGAATCAGGAAAAGAATGAAGTAAATAAAATAGAAAGCTAGAATAGAATGTCGTAGAATGTAGCACGAGAATAAAGCTACAGTTAGAAATGGGAATGAAATTGGTTGACGGGAAAGTGGGAATAGGACGGGAAAGGAAGTTAGAACAGGATAGAAGATACAATAGATTCAAAATAGAATGAAATATAGAATAGAAGGAAGAGGGTCAGTAGAATCCAGGGAAAAAAGGGGGAAATATATAGGAAGGAAAGAGAAGATAAATGAAGGAGGGGGAAGAGGAGGAGAAATAAGAACAACAGAAAAAAAAGAAGGATAGAGGAGCAGTGTAGAAAAAAAAAGAAATGGAGGGAGAGAGGAGAGAATAGACCTGGAGAGAAAACACAAAGTAGAAGATGGAGAGAACTCGGGAGAAGAAATTAACGAGGGAGGGAAGACAAGAAGTAAGAGAGAGAGTGGAGGAGAAATGAGAGAGAGAGAGAGAGAGAGAGAGAGAGAGAGAGAGAGAGAGAGAGAGAGAGAGAGAGAGAGAGATGGTCAAATTAAAGAGAGGAAGAGGGAAAAAAAATTAGGAAGAATGGAGGAAAGAGGAAGTGGAGAGAGAACGGAAGGTAGGACAGAGAGAGAGAGAGAGAGAGAGAGAAGAGCAAGTGTGGCCAAAACAAAGAAGGCATCAATATCATGGGCAGGCGTGGGAGTGTTCCTGGCGGGCCACAATACCGCCCGTGCTGGAGCCAACCAAGATAGGTTTGTCAGGGACGCGAGAAGAATATTTAAGAGACGCATCGCCTCCTGCACTCTCTCTTCTCCCTCCAAGGCTTGCTGTTTATTTTAAGGGAGTGGAGGCCAAATATTTATTGAAGAGTTATTCATTATTCTTGCTTCTGTCTTTTTTTTTTTTTTTTTTTTTAAGTGCGGAAAGGGTGATATTTTAAGTTATATTATTCTCGGTATCGGCAATTTTAAGGGAATGAAATCAGAATAGAGAATAAAGAATAAAGAACCATTCACTAGTTTTGCTGTTGTGTTTTAGGGTTGAAAATATTTCAGGAATATTTCACGTTGTATTGTTTACATGGAAAACATATATATATATATATATATATATATATATATATATATATATATATATATATATATATATATATATATATATATATATATATATATATAAAGTGATAGAAATTATTTTAAAAGAAATGGAATAAAGTATTAAAAGGTTTTATTTTTAAAGAAAAGGAATAAAGTATTAAAAGGTTTTATTTCCACTGTACTTTAGTACCACAAGAGAATATATTCATAGGCAGCTGCTACTCCTGATGTTTTTTTCTTTTTTTCTTTTTGGGTTGCTGTTGAAAAATAACATTTAACTTTTTTTTCTAAGGGAGGAAAAGAGGATTACTTAAAGAACCATGTAAGAGAGCCGATTCAGAGAAGCGATATTTATACTGATACATGAAAGTGTTTTTTGGATTTTTTTTTTTATCTATTTTTCTGAGAATGTGAAGAAGGCCAAACAAGAAGAATGAAAAATCAACCATTTTCATTTAAAACAGTGAGGAATGTACTGCAAGAATGACACATTGAACTGTATCGTGACAAAAAGAAAATTATTTATATTGTGATATGAAAAAGAGGAAAAACACGAGAAAAAGAAAGACATGAGAGATAAACTAAATGAAAATGTCAAAATGATTCAACATTCTTTTAATATTAGTGTTATTTCACTTCCAGGTTAAAACGAAACGAGAAAGGAAAGCATGTGTTATTTTAGACTAAAGAAAATGAAAAGAAAACGAAATGCAGGAAAGGTAAACTAACTAAGAAATATAGAAATGATCAGAAATTATATTAATGTTATTTTACTTCAAGTTAAAAAAAGGGGACAGTAGGAAAAAATGTCGCGTTCTGATACGCACGAAAGTAAATAACGATAACGAAAGTTGAAAAAAGAGAATCTAAAACTGAAATGTGAAAATGGATAAGGATAAAGTTACTGGAAATTAAAACAGAAGGGAAAAAAGTACACGTTATCATATAAACAAAAAAAAAAAAAACGAAAGGTAAGAGAAAGTAAATGAATAATATAAAAGAAATTAAACGGTTAGAATGATCATACTTGAAAGGAAAGTAACCGAAAGCTTGTATACTGCAGAACCTTGACAATATGTGACATAGGTTGTGACGGCTTAGTGGAGGAAAATATGCTCCATTTGATGTTTTAGGTTTTGTTTTTAAATTCAGTGTGACCTGAACTGTAAAGGCCACTGTACGCATTTCTTATTCCTTTAGTCGGGGAAAGGTCACTCTCAATCTGCTCTCACATCTCGTATCAGAAATAAAGTGCGGGAAGGACAAAAAAAATTTTAAATGTGAGAAAATGATGGAAGCGGAAGTGCCTTTAAAGTGTTATTAATCCACTCTGAGAGGAAAGTACTGCCACCTTCACTACAGTGTTGTTGCTAACTCTGTATTGTGTCTACGGCGATCTTTATACCTTTAGATAATTTCCTACCTACTCCTGTTTTTTTTTTTCTCTCTCTCTCTTTTAATGCAAGAGGGGAAGCTGGCCAAGGGCAACAAAAAAAAATAAATGTCCATTACCTATGACCTGATTTCATTTAAGAGGGAGGTTTCAAGACATTTATCTCATTCTTTTAGCTAACTCTCTCGGCCTTGTTTGAGGACTGGCATCTAAATGAGTTTTTTTTTTTTTTTTTTTTTTTTTTTTTTTGCCCTTGGCCAGTTTTCTCCTCTTAAATAAAGAAAAAAAAAAAGCAACTCTACAATTTGACAACTGTTAATTCTATATGCAATTTGGGTGATACTAACTTTACAGATTAATTAGAGATTACTACTGCTGTACTACTGGAATGACTACCGTATTTATTATTCTTACTACTAATAGTTTCATGGTTTAAGTATCTTTATTTCAAATTCAGATATCAACTTATGTACTAACAATTTCATAGTTCAGTAAATACTTGCTAACTTACATTTTTGTTCATATTTGTGACAAGCGCATTGGAGTACATTTGCCACGTCAAGGGAAAATGTTACAAAAATTCACAATTTCGGTATTCCATGTCGTTTATTTTTAAAACTACAAAATGAATGTCAGTGTCAAAGAGAAACTTTTATTTTTAGCTGGGAAAAGCTTTCTATGCTTTTTTGATATTCAAGTAAATACGGACTGTTTAGAATGAATGCTCTATCATATCAACTCTTTACTAACGTCTAAATAAACAAAGAGGAGACTTGACACACAGACACAGTCACTATGTAGTTATCAAGTAAAACAAATCCGCTACCACATCAACTCAGTATAACAACCTCTTAAAGTATGAAAAAAGGGAGAATCCAACACGCAGAAGCAATTACTATATAGTTACCAACCTGGAATCATATAAGAGGCAATCAAAACAACAATTGCTACACATGAAAGCCATATAAAAACCTAATTATAACACTTAGCTCGAGTGACACCCATTCAAAACACAACCATCACGTATTAAAAAGACACATGCTGGCCATTTAAACCTGGGAAACACTGGCGGGGCACTTTGCATGCTTTCATACCTTCATTTTTTTTCTTTTATTTGTTTGTCTTTTTCATCCCTCTGCTACTCGCCTCAGGTAAAATTAAAAGGCCGGAACACTCCTGTGAAATATAAGGGAAAGATTTCTACTTTGGAAGTTCTCGAGAGTGAAATATTCCCAGGCGTAAAGAAAGTTAAGTTTTACGACCCAAAATAAAAATAGGATTGGGGAGCTCCCAGTACATGCCGTGTGTGAGGGCGAGGTTGTCCGCTGGGGGAGTGTGAGAGGCTGAGAGGGAGAGAGAGCAGATAGCGGGAAAGGACGGTGAGTGTGCTGGGGAGAGAGAGGGAGAGAGTTAGGCAGTGATGGATCTTATGAAAGAAAGGTTGGGGATGAGAGAGAGAGAGAGAGAGAGAGAGAGAGAGAGAGAGAGAGAGAGAGAGAGAGAGAGAGAGAGAGAGAGAGAGAGAGAGAGTGACTTTGACAAAGACAGAGAAACAGAGAAAAGAGAAAGAAAAACAGACATTAAAACAACATGAAATAAGAAAAATCAGCAGACTTATTGCCCCTAACAAGGCTACGTCCCATGAGTCACAATACCTAACATAAAACAAGAGACAGGGCGGGGCTGTAAAGGTGATGGATGGATGGAGGGAAATCTACAACGGAAGGGGCGGAGTGTGATGTATTTTGTTGTGAGACACGAGACACGAGGGTTCAGAAAGCAAGGAACTCAGTGAGGTGGTGAGGATTAGAGGAAATTACACAGATAAGGGACAGGCAGTGTACAGGGCAGTGTTTTGACGGTAGCGTGAGAAGGTTGGTAGGTCGTTAAGATTAGTGGTTGTAGGAGGAAAAGGGAGAGAAAGGCAGAGTAGGAGTGAGAAATAGGGAGAGTAAAAGTGAATTAAAAGGAATTGTTAGGCAGTGGAGAAGGAGAGACAGAGAAAAATTAAGATAAAGACAGATAAAAGGGAGAGACAGGTAAAAAAAATTGCGATATAGAGAAAATTAAAGGACAGGTGGAAAAAAATGAAAGATAGACAGATGAAAGGGAGAGACAGACAGAGAAAAGGGAGAGACGGGCAGATAAAAGGGAAAGACAGATAAACACAGATGATAAAGATAGGGAAATGGTAGAGACAAGTCAATAAAGAAAGAGAGATTGACATAAATACTCAATAAATATAATGAAAGACAAGCGGTAAAATCTTGAAAAATGCCCGCGCGCGCGCGCACACACACACACACACACACACACACACACACACACACACACACACACACACACACACACACACACACACACACACACACACACACACACACACACACACATCCAGACAGACAGACAGAGAGACAGACAGATAGATAGGTAGATGGACAAACGAACATACGGATTGAAAATTGATGCACACAAAGAGAGATAGGTGAATTAATTGACTGATAAGGAGATTGACAGATAGATTATCAAGTAAATAAAGAGATGTACAGACAGACAGACAGATAGAGAGAGAGAGAGGCAACCAGTTACACATAGAAATACACAGAAAATGGTGATAATAATTCAAAATAATACAGGTAACAGGTAGACAGACAGACGGACAGACATAAAACAATCATACAAAAGAATAAAGCAGGAAAAGAATAAAGGATAATCTCCAGATGAGTCCGTGACACGAGAAATGGCATAAAAACATCAACAAAAAATATTTATATACGAGAGAGAGAGAGAGAGAGAGAGAGAGAGAGAGAGAGAGAGAGAGAGAGAGAGAGAGAGAGAGAGAGAGAGAGAAACTAGGTCGAAGCAGAAAATGTGAGTCTAATATAATTTACGGTGAAAGTAGAAACACATCGATGAACCCAGAAAATTACTATAAAATACATATAAATAATGTAAAACTTGATCAAATGAACGCATAGAAATAAATGTGAGTTTCCATTTCACATTATTATTTTATTATCGTTATTGTTACTATTATCATTATTATTAGCATTATTATTATTATCATTATCATTATTATTATTATTATTATTATCATTATTATTATTACTGTTATTATTATTATTATTACTGTTATTATTATTGTTATTACTGTTGTTGTTGTTGTTGTTGTTGTTGTTGTTACTATTTTATTATTATATTATTATTTTTCTTCTTGTTCTTGTTCTTCTTCTTCTTCTTCTTATTATTATTATTATTATTATTATTATTATTATTATTATTATTATTATTATTATTATTATTATTACTATATCATCATCATTAATTATAATCTCACTAATGATGACAGTGTTTCTTCTTCAAGTGTATTATTCCCTTCTCCTCCTCCTCCTCCTCCTCCTCCTCCTCCTCCTCCTCCTCCTCCTCCTCCTCCTCCTCCTCCTCCTCCTCCTCCTCCTCCTCCTCCTCCTCCTCCTCCTCCTCCTCCTCCTCCTCCTCCTCCTCCTCCTCCTCCTCCTCCTCCTCCTCTTATTCTTCTTTCTTATTATTATTATTATTATTATTATTATTATTATTATTATTATTATTATTATCATTATTATTATTATTATCATCATCATCATCATATTAGCTGTTATTGTTATTGTCATTCTGTTTTTATTGTTATTGTAAGTAGTTATTTTAGTAGTAGTAGTTATAGTTATATTAACAGTGATAGTAGTAGCAGCAGTAGTAGAAGTAGTAATAGTAGTAGTAGTCGTAGTAGTAGTAGTAATGATAATAATAGTAATATTAGTAGTTGTAGTAGTCGTATATAATGAAATGTGTGTGTGTGTGCATGTGTGTGTGTGTGTGTGTGTGATATAGATACAATACTGTGTACATATATAGTAGTAGTAGTAGTAGTAGTAGTAGTAGTAGTAATAGCAGTAGTAGCTGTTGTTGTTGTTTTGGTTGTTACAGCGTAAGATCCATTGATAATCGTGCAGTGCTAACTACAACAACGACAACAACAATAGTGACAATAACGATTACAGCAACAGTAAAAATCAAACCAATCATATATGAAAAAAAGATAACAATTCTAGTGAGGCAAAGCACACGAAGATAACAAGCGTGATAACGAAGGCAGTGATAAAGCAAGTGACAATCGTAACGGTGCAGTCACTCTTCTTCCTCCAATCATTTGTCACCCCGCCGCTCTGTCAGAACTTGAATTATTTGCCATTTTTATTCATAACTCTCTCTCTCTCTCTCTCTCTCTCTCTCTCTCTCTCTCTCTCTCTCTCTCTCTCTCTCTCTCTCTCTCTCTCTCTCGTTCTCGTTCTCGTTCTCATTGTTTTTCTTCCTTTACTGTTTTTTTTTTCTTTCATTCTATTTTCACGTTTGTTTCATCTTTTCTCTTCCTTTCTCTTTCGTTTTTTCTTTCTTTCTTTTTTCTCTTTCTGTCTTTCCCTGTGTCTATGTTCCTCTTGGCTTCTCATTTTATTTTCCTTACATTGCTTCTTCTGGTTTCCTTCCTCTCTTATGCTTCATTGATTTTCTCCCTTCGCTTGCTTGCCTTCTTTTCTTCTTCTGTTTCCTTTATTACCTTCCTTCCTTCCTTCCTTCCTTCCATCTATCCTTCTTTCCTTCCTTCCTTCATTTCATTTCATTTCCTTTTCTTTTCCTTCTTTCTCTTTTGTTTCTTCCTTCTTTCTCATTTTGTTTCTTCCTGCAGTTCTCTCTCTCTTTCTTAATCTCTCACTCTCTCCCACCTCTCTCTCTCTCTCTCTCTCTCTCTCTCTCTCTCTCTCTCTCTCTCTCTCTCTCTCTCTCTCTCTCTCTCTCTCTCTCTCTCTCTCTCTCTCTGTGTGTGTGTGTGTGTGTGTGTGTGTGTGTGTGTGTGTGTGTGTGATATAGATACAATGCTGTGTACATATAACCACAATCACTACCACCACCACCACCACCACCACCACCACCACCACCACCTACCACTAATAGCTGTGGATCGATGTTTGTTTGTCTTTTTTTCTTTTCCTTCTTGTTTATTCACGTCTTTTTTTTTTTTTTTTTATATATATAAGTTGATTTTAGGACGGCGCAATATTTGGATGTTATTGTTGTTGTTATTGTTACTGGTGAAGGTGGTGATGGTGGTGGTGGTGGTGGTGGTGGTGGTGAATGCGGAAGGAATCATTAAAGTTTTTATCATCTATGTAATTGCAGTAATGGTGGTGGTGGTGGTGGTGGTGGTAGTGGTGGTGGAGGTGGAGGTGGAGGTGGGAATAGAAATGGAAGCATTGAAGGAGATGGTTGTAGTGGTGAAGGTCATGATGGCTGGTAGATTAGCCGATAGTTTTGATAATAATAGTAATTGTAACAGCAGCAGTAGATAAATAAATAGTAATAATAGTGACAAAAGCAATAAAAGTAGTAGTAATGGTCCCAATTGCGTTATATTAGTAGTGATAGCAGTGATAACGATATTACTACTTGCTGTGGTAGTGTTAGAAGTAATAGTTGTAGTAATAGTAGCAACAGCAGTAGAGGAAGTACAGATAACGATAGAAATAGCATAAACATCAGTAGTAATAGTAGTGATGGTAGTGTCAGTGATGGTGGTGGTGACGGTGGTAGTAATGGTGGTGGTGGTGGTGGCGACAAGAAGGGCACAGTTACCCAGCACAGTGGACAGATAATGAGAACATCCCTCAAAAGCAGCGTCGCGTTCGGCCAATGAATTAAATAAAAAAAAAAAAAAAAGGAATTGTAAAGGTAATGGAAGCGAGGGCAATTAATTTTCCATCACGATTAAAGTTAGACCTTCCCAGTGCGCTGCGACCCGTCTCCGTTTTCTGTAGAGAGAAAATGGGATATGAATAGTTCTAAAATACTGGATATTGACGCGAGGAAAGTCATTTGTGGGGGATTTTTGTGAATTAATATCGGATGGTCTGAAGTATTTGGTCTCTCTCTCTCTCTCTCTCTCTCTCTCTCTCTCTCTCTCTCTCTCTCTCTCTCTCTCTCTCTCTCTCTCTCTCTCTCTCTCTCTCTCTCTAATTTTCCTATTTCTCCTCTCCCTCCCTCTCATTCTTGGCTTTGGTATATTCTTCTTCCCTCTCCTCCTCCTCCTCCTCCTCCTCCTCCTCCTCCTCGTTTTCCTCTTTCCTACTCATTTTATTCCTTGCCTCTCACTTCCTCCTCCTCCTCCTCCTCCTCCTCCTCCTCCTCCTCCTCCTCCTCCTCCTCCTCCTCTCCAGAGTTTTAAGCTGTCTTTTGAATAGAGTTCATCTCCATTGCAGTTTCGGTGGAGCGACTCAAGAGACTTTGCAAACCATTCTGATGATTTCACCCCCTTTCCCTCACCACCACCACCCCTACCACCACCACCACCACCACCACCACCACCACCACCACCACCACCATCACCACCACTACCACTATTGCACCTGCATCTTTCTCCTCCTCCTCCTCCTCCTCCTTTACCACGATCACTATCTCTTCCTCTTCCATCTCCACGGCGATCATCTATTCCTCCTCTTCTTCTTCCTCCTCCTCCTCCTCCTCATTCTCTTCCATTTCACCTCCTCCATTTTATACCCTCCTCCATTTACATCTCTACTTATCTCCTCCACTTCAAGTCCTCTAGTTGTCTGTCTTCCTCCTTCATTTTTTCCTTCCCTCGTCTTCTTCCACTTCATCGCCTCCTTCTGTTCCTCCTGCTCCTCCTTCTTCTCCTCTTCTTTCTCTTCCTCCTTCACACTGTCCTTCATTTCAACAGCATCTATTCTCCACACCATTACTTCTTCTTCTTCTTCTTCTTCTTCTTCTTCTTCTTCTTCTTCTTCTTCTTCTTCTTCTTCTTCTTGCTGTTGTTGTTGTTGTTGTTGTTTTTTTGTTCTTTTTCTTCCTCTTCTTCTTCTTCTTGTTCTTCTCTTCTTGTTCTTGTTCTTCTTGTTCTTGTTCTTCTTCTTCTTCTTCTTCTTCTTCTTCTTCTTCTTCTTCTTCTTCTTCTTCTTCTTCTTCTTCTTCTCTCTCTCTCCTCCTCCTCCTCCTCCTCCTCCTCCTCCTCCTCCTCCTCCTCCTCCTCCTCCTCCTCCTCCTCCTCCTCCTCCTCCTCCTCCTCCTCCTCCTCCACTTCACCTGCTCCTTAGTTACTGCTCCACTTACTTTCCACATCCTCGCTTTGCTCACTCAACTTGCCCTCCCCTCTCCCCAGCCTCTCTCTCTCTCTCTCTCTCTCTCTCTCTCTCTCTCTCTCTCTCTCTCTCTCTCTCTCTCTCTCTCTCTCTCTCTCTCTCTCTCTCTCTCTCTCTCTCTCTCTCTCTCTCTCTCTCTCTCTCTCTCTCTCTCTCTCTCTCTCTCTCTCTCTCTCTCTCTCTCTCTCTCTCTCTCTCTCTCTCTCTCTCTCTCTCTCTCTCTCTCTCTCTCTCTCTCTCTCTCTCTCTCTCTCTCTCTCTCTCTCTCTCTCTCTCTCTCTCTCTCTCTCTCTCTCTCTCTCTCTCTCTCTCTCTCTCTCTCTCTCTCTCTCTCTCTCTCTCTCTCTCTCTCTCTCTCTCTCTCTCTCTCTCTCTCTCTCTCTCTCTCTCTCTCTTGGTTCTTATGACCTTAGGAGAGAGAGAGAGAGAGAGAGAGAGAGAGAGAGAGAGAGAGAGATACAATTCATACCATAAAAAAAACTCGTCTAAATATGTCATTAAAACGTTGCATTTGAAAACTGCCAAATGACATTCTTTCTTCCTCACACACATCAAAAAAAAAAGAACGAAAAGATCAAAAGATAAAGAGAAAGATTAGAAAAAAAAAAAGTGTGAGTCTCCTTGCGGTAAGTCGACTTCATAAAGGAGGAAGGAAGAAAAAGCTGACGAAAAAAAAGAGAGAATGAGAAAAAAAGGTGAAAATAACTCCTGCAGAGAAAAAAAAGGAAAAAAAGTAACTCCGATTAAAAGAATAATAGAGGAAAAGTAAATACAGCAGAAAAAAAAGGAAAAAAAGGGAAACAAGTAAATCCTGCAGAGACAAAAAAAAATGGAAAAAAAGAACTCCTACTGAGAAAAAGAAAAGAAAGGGAAGAAAAGTAACTATTGCAAAGACAAAGAGAATGGATTTATTTCCTGCAGAGACAAAAAGAAAGAGGAAAAAGTAACAGAGAAAAGAAAAAAAAATACTTCTGCAGGAAAAAAAAAAAAGGAAAAAACTAAACTCCAGAGAAAAGGAAAAGAAAAAAGTAACTCCAGTAGATAAAAAAAAGAAAAGAAAGGAAAAAGTAGCAGAAAAATTAAAGGAAAATAGTAAATAGTAACTCCGCAGAGAAAAAAAAAAGGAAAGAAAAAAATTTACTCCTGCAGGAAAAAAAAAGGGAAACAAGTAAGTCCTGCAGAAAAAAAGAAAGGGGAAAAATAACTCCTGTAGATAAAAAAAGGAAAAAAGTAGCAAAGAAAAGGGAAAGAGGGAAAAGTAACTCCTGTAAATGAAATAAGAAAGAAAAAAAGTAGCAGAGAAAAGGGAAAAAAGTAACTCCTGTAAATAAAAAAAAGAAAGGGAAAAAAGTAAAAGAGAAAGAAAGAAAGGGAAAAAAGTAACCTGTAGATAAAAAAAAGAAAGGGAAAAAGTAAAAGAGAAAGAAAGGGAAAAAAGTAACCTGTAGATAAAAAAGAAAGGGAAAAAAGTAAAAAAAGAAAGAAAGGGAAAAAAGTTACTCCTGTAGAAATAAAAGGAAAAAAGTAGAAGAGAAAGAAAGAAAGGGAAAAAAAGAAACCTGTAGATAAAAAGAAAGGGAAAAAAGTAAAAGAGAAAGAAAGAAAGTGAAAAAAGTAACCTGTAGATAAAAAAGAAAGGGAAAAAAGTAAAAGAGAAAGAAAGAAAGGAAAAAAATAATTCCAGGAGATAAAAAAAAAAGGGAAAAAGTCACTCCAGCAGGAAAAAGAGACGTTGATTCCAATAGCGAAAAAAAAAAAAAAAGTGATGATGTGCTCCGGGGACTTTCATGGAGCAAAGACCTTTCCTTGATTCGCAAAAGTAAATAAAACCGCTCTGCCGTGAGAGAGAAAGACGTGTTTGGAAAAGACGTGTGTTT
>NC_059303.1:4795359-4800359 GCF_017591435.1 Portunus trituberculatus
TCCTCCTCCTCCTCCTCCTCCTCCTCCTCCTCCTCCTCCTCCTCCTGCCTAACTCATAAGTGTTATATCTGATTCACCTCGCCCCTGCCTCCCTTCCCTGACTGCCTCCTCTCCCCTGTCCTCAACCCCTCCACCCCTCCACCACCACCACCACCACCACCACTGTCCATCTTCCCTTGTTAAATCATTCTTCCACGCATTATTTAATCTGAATCACCTCGCCCTCCACACTTCCCTCCACCTGACACCCGCTACATCCCTCCACTCATGTCCACTTCCTCCACTTCCTCCACCTCCTCCACCTCCTCCACCTCGGTTCGTCTTTATTTACTGTTGCTTCACTTATGTGTATGTTTCTTTTTCTTTTCTTTGTTGTTTGTTTCTCTTTTGTCACTTCAAGGGATGTGTTTCTGTGTTTGTTTGTCTGTCTGTTTCTCTCTCTCTCTCTCTCTCTCTCTCTCTCTCTCTCTCTCTCTCTCTCTCTCTCTCTCTCTCTCTCTCTCTCTCTCTCTCTCTCTCTCTCTCTCTCTCTCTCTCTCTCTCTCTCTCTCTCTTTTTTTTTTTTTTTTTTAAAAACATAATTTATACAGAAGAACATGTACCCAAAGGCGCACTGTCGTGTGCTACCTATTCTAAGGGTACTACAATCTATTTCTCTACAATATTTACAAGACTTAAAAATAGATAATATACAAGATGGTCAGCATGTAAATGGAGCACTGTTCTTTTCACTTCACTAGCACTATTCACGCACTGCACTACACTGAGTGTCACGTCACAAAGAGTGTCAGAGGAGTTGGCAGTGTCTGTCTCCACTTATGTGCCATCAGTTTGACACTGTGTGTGTTCATCTCCTGGACGTGAGGCACCGCGGCCGTGAACAAGTTCCACATCCTGGAGACGCGTCCTGCGAAGGTGCGTTGATGCTGACACCCGTGGGATCGCGGCACCTCTACGGCGTCACCACCATTGAGCACCGTTCTCGTGCTCCGTGCGGTGACTCTCAGAGGATGACGCAGCCCTGCCAGATGTGGCACTCTTTGCACCTGTGCCTTATGGAACACTACGATCGCCGCCACATCTCTGCGGTGTTCCAGTGAATCAAGGGACGCTCAGGCTCTGGGTGAGGTGGTATTGCAGCATCTACTAGCCGTATGGCGCGGCGTTGGATGCTGTCCAGTCTCCTTCTGTGTGTGGCGGCACAGGACATCCAGGAGAGAGCTGCGTACTCAAGGTGGGGCCGCACCTGTGCCTTGTACAGCAGCAGTCTCCCTTCCTGTCGAGGAAACTGGCGATCCTTCTGAGAGCGGAGATCCTGTGAGAGGCTTTCTTGGCAATGGATTTGACATGGCTGTCAAACCTCAGCCCTCGATCCACCTCCACTCCAAGTATCTTGACGTCATCTTGGAGTGGGAGAGCAGCAGCGCCAAAGACAACTTTCCTGCCATTGCTGCCATGGCGGCTGGGGACCGAGAGACAACCATTGCCTGTGTCTTCTCCGGCGCGAATGTCACTTGCCAGCGAGCACCCCACTCCTCTATCACTCGTAGCTGCTGATTGATGGCCTCAGCAGCCCGCCCACTGTCCTGGCGTGGATAGGTATAGGAGAGGGTGCAGTCATCAGCATAGGCCTTGACTCCTGGCAGTAGCTGGAGAAGATCATCCACGTAGATATTCCACAGGAGTGGGCCAAGAATTGAACCCTGTGGCACTGATGCCTCCACAGGCAGGGACTCAGATGTTTGCCCGTTGACAACCACCTTGAGGCTTCTGTCCTGCAGGTAATTTCCCAGGAGTCGTAGCAAGCCACCCTGGATGCCTTTAGCACGAAGCTTTTCCAGTAATCCGTTGTGCCATACTTTATCAAAAGCTCCAGCTATGTCCAAAGCAACCACTATAGTGTCCTTGCCGTCGTCGAGGGCGTCCTGCCACTGCCTGGTGAGAAGCATCATTAGGTCGGAGGTTGACCTTCCAGATCTGAACCCAAACTCTCTCTCTCTCTCTCTCTCTCTCTCTCTCTCTCTCTCTCTCTCTCTCTCTCTCTCTCTCTCTCTCTCTCTCTCTCTCTCTCTCTCTCTCTCTCTCTCTCTCTCTCTCTCTCTCTCTCTCTCTCTCTCTCTCTCTCTCTCTCTCTCTCTCTTTCTCTCTCTCTTCTCTTTCTGTTTCTCTCTCTTTCTCTTTCTGTTTCTCTCTATTTCTCTTTCTGTTTCTCTTTCTCTCTCTCTCTCTCTCTCTCTCTCTCTCTCTCTCTCTCTCTCTCTCTCTCTCTCTCTCTCTCTCTCTCTCTCTCTCTCTCTCTCTCTCTCTCTCTCTCTCTCTCTCTCTCTCTCTCTCTCTCTCTCTCTCTCTCTTCTTTCTTTCTTTCTTCTTCTTCTTCTTCTTCTCTTCTTCTTCTTCTTCTTCTTCTTCTTCTTCTTCTTCTTCCTCCTCCTCTTAAATCATCTACTTTCTTGATTTTCTCTCTCTCTCTCTCTCTCTCTCTCTCTCTCTCTCTCTCTCTCTCTCTCTCTCTCTCTCTCTCTCTCTCTCTCTCTCTCTCTCTCTCTCTCTCTCTCTCTCTCTCTCTCTCTCTCTCTCTCTCTCTCTCTCTCTCTCTCTCTCTCGCTCTGTTCCCTCCTTCCTGTCTTTCCTTCATGTTTACTACTGTGCTTCTTTCATTCCTGTTTTGTTTTTGTTTACTTATTTTGCTCTTCCTTCCTGCTTCCCTCTTTCTCGTCCGTCTTCCTCTCGTTTACTGCTTCCTTATTATCCTCTTTCTTTGGTCGCATTTGCATTTTATTTAGATTACCGTAACTTTTTTTCTTTCTCCGCCTTTCGTGCTTGCTCTTGCCTGCCTGTCCGTCTGTCTGTCTGTTTGTCTGTCTGTCTGTCTGTCTTGGTTTCTATAGGTTTGTGTCTATCTCTTGTTTGTGTGTGTGTGTGTGTGTGTGTGTGTGTTCGTTAGTGAATCTCTGTCTTTCTGTGCATCGATTTTTTTTTCTTTGTCAGTTTCTTTGTTTGTGTCTCTCTCTGTTCCTCTATTTGCCTGTCTCTCTTTTTATCACTACATCTCTTTTTTTTTTATGATTGTTTGTTTGCCTTTTTGTCAGTTTCTGTTCCTCAGTTTGGCTGTTTCTGTTTATCTATTAATTTATTCAGTAATCTATGTAACAGTCCGTGATTTTGCATATATATCTGTCTATCTTCCATTTCTGTCTGTCTCTCTGTCAGTACGTATATTTCAACGTCCTTGCATACATTCCTATTTCACATACACGCACACACACACACAGTATCGCCCCTCGCTCAGCCACACCTCGTAAGGGCGCAGATAAGAGTGACAGGGTGATAAGCGGTCATTACTTGGGTGTACCGAGGCACTGGGAGGGTAGTAGACAGGGAGACATGGGGAGGTAAGTGTGGGGAGGAAGTAGTTACAGCAATGGATGGGAGGGGAGGGGGTAAGACAGGTGGGACGAGCTATGATTGAAGGGAGGAAGGGGAGGAAGAGACTTGGAGATACTGGGAGGGAGGGAGAGAAGGAGAGAAGGAAGGAAGGAGAGAATTGAGAGATACTGGAAAGGAAAGCGAAGGAAATAGGGAGAAGGAACGAAGGAAGGAAGGAAAAAGAAGGATGGAAAGAAAGAGGGAAGAGGAATTAGAGGAAGAGGAGAAAAGGAAGTATTGAAAATAAAAAAAATGATGCGTGTGGAAGAGAAGGAAGGAAGGAAGAAAAGAAGGATTGAAAAGGAAAGTTGAGAGATTAGAGGAAATCAAGGAACGAACCACTTAAAAGGAAAGGTGATAAATACAGGGAGGAGAGGAAAGGAGGAAGGAAGGAACTAAAAGAAAATGGGTGGGGAGAGGAATAGATAAAGTGGAAGGAGAGAAAATTGAGGAAACTGAAACAAGAGATAAGATTAGAGAAAGATTTAGAGAGAAAAACGTAAGAGGGGGAGAAGGAGAGGAAGAGGGAAGGAAGAGAAAGACAGAGAAATGGATTGTAAGATGAGGAAAAGAGAGAGAAAGAATGGAGAATTAACAAATGAAAAAGCAGAATGAAAAGAAAATGAAGGACAAGAATCATAATACAAGAAAAAACGAGAAAGAAGGAAGAGAATAGAAAAAAAAAAGGAAGATGATGATAAAGGGCAGATTTAATACAGAGAAGAAAGAGAAAAAGAAGTAAAGGATAAGATAATATTGAGTGAGAAGTATAAAACAAAACAAAAATCGAAAAACAAGAGAAAGGAAAATAGAAAATAAAGGATGAAAAAAAGAAATATAAACGACGGGAGAATGCGTAGGAAGAGAGTTAAAACATTAAAAATAAATAGAAAGAATACAATGCAAGCGGTAAAAATGGGGAGGGAATGTGGAAGCAGAGAGAGAGAGAGAGAGAGAGGGAAGGAAAGGGGAGAAGGGAAAGGAAAGTGGTCAGGACGGGGAGCCTCATAACTGGCCTGGCACTCTCCCTCTTCCTCTCTCTCCCTCTCCCTCTCTCCCTCACCGCTCTCCCTCACTCCCTGCCGCGCCACCTCATAAATTATAATCGCCGAGGAAGCCAGACATTCACGCCCCCCAGCAGTCACGTCCGCCTGGGAGTGGTTTAGGGTGGCGGGGGACAGCGGGGGTCGCAGAGGGAGGCACTGAAGGACTCTCTCTCTCTCTCTCTCTCTCTCTCTCTCTCTCTCTCTCTCTCTCTCTCTCTCTCTCTCTCTCTCTCTCTCTCTCTCTCTCTCTCTCTCTCTCTCTCTCTCTCTCTCTCTCTCTCTCTCTCTCTCTCTCTCTCTCTCTCTGTCTGTTTACTTAAAGGGACAGGTGCATGCTACCTTGCTTTAATTGCTTCAATTGCTTGACTTTATCCTGCAAAAGGTGAAGTGATAGTAGTAGTAGTAGTAGTAGTAGTAGTGGTGGTGGCAGTAATAGTAGTAGTAGTAGTAGTAGTAGTAGTAGTAGTAGTATAGTAGTATTAGAGGTTTAAAGAATACCATTATTACCATCTTTTTTATCTTAACCTT
>NC_059303.1:4805359-4820359 GCF_017591435.1 Portunus trituberculatus
TCCACCGGCAGCCGCAACAGGAGGCGCCAGCGGGACAACACGCGCCGCAGGAACACGGGGCGCAGTACACAAGGGAGGAGGAAGATCACGAAAATCCTTTGAGTACAAAAACATGCCCTTGCACAATGCCTCGGGGTTCCAAAGTACAAGGCATGGTGAGGAGTCTTTGGAAATAAGAGCAGAGTCCTCACAGATTCCCGCCATCGTGTTCACCAACAGCAAGGACTCTGGTAGCGGGGAGAAAGATCAGAAGTCGCGGTGGAGTTGGGGTTGGTGGAATGAGGAGCCCAGTGAAGTGCAGCAGAGGCGCGAGGAGTCGAATTCAGGGCCACGCTTCGACCGGACGCTGGCGAGGAAGCTGACGGTGCAGGAGGGCAAGACGGCAGTGCTGGCCTGCCGTGTCGTCAATAATGATGAGAAAGCGGTGAGAGGGATTCAGTTCTCTGTTTCTTTTGAGGTGTGACAGTTACATTTACTTACTATCACTGCATAAGGTTTTTTTTCTGCATTTAGCACAATTATAACAGTAATTACTAAGGCGATTAGTTTTTACATGTATTATTCTCATCATATTTATTTAGATTGGTACCTTTAATGTTTCTTCAGCTTTTTTTTGTCTAACTATAGATGTAAATGAGCGCAAGACGACCATTTCTGCCTTTTTTTTTTTTTTTATTTATACCATGTTTTCAAAGCAATTATGTGTATATGAGTGTTTCACATTTATTTACATATTTATGCTAACTAAAATTAGGTTGTCTCCATTACTTAGCGTGATTACAGCTCTGACTATTGTTTTCTGCAGTTATCCAAGTAAAGTGTACATATCTCATGCATTTTTAGAGTTATCAAAACAATTGCTTAAAATTTAGCAACATAACGCTTAACACTTAGCAAACATACTTTCCTCTCTTTCATTCTTGCTTCATAAACACTCACTCTTCTTTCCCTTCCTTTTTCCCAGTATCCTTCACGTCTTCCCTCATCCTCCTACACCAACGCACTACTGTACCCCACTGTTCTGGCACACTACCCCCTAATATCCCTCCCTCATCCCTTTTATCTTTGTATTCCAAAACACTTGGCTCTCTCATCGCGACTATTTTCAAAGGCTAGAGATGATTAGTTTGGATTTTCAAGGGTTTCTTGTATTAATAATGCTGACATTATATGAAAATGTCCCTAGAATTATTAAAGATATATAAAAATACTGCGCCACTTCAACTAGACTAAACCCTTTTGAAGGTAATCGAGGTGCGTGCAGAAGTGTTTGAGAATATGGCCCTTAAACACACACACACACGCATCCACACACCCACAACTTCCCTCCCGCAGGTTTCATGGATGCGCCACCAGGACCTCCACATCCTGTCAGTCGGAGAGTACAAGTATAACAGCGACGACCGGATCACTGTGTCACTGAACGAGGAGCGGCAGGAGTGGCGGCTGGTCATCGAGAGAGTCACCCTTAAGGACGCCGGGATGTACCAATGTCAGGTCGCCACCAAGCCAGTGTTGAGCTTCGTGGTGAATCTGGAGGTGGTGGGTGAGTAGTGGTGGTGGTGGTGGTAGAAGAGGTAGTGGTGTTAGTGGTAGTAATCATATGTCTTGACTCTTTATCTACTTGTCTATTGATTTACCTATTTATTCATCATATGTCTGTTTGTCTGTCTGTCTGCCTTCCTTTCTGTCTATCTTTCTACCTGGCTATGTATTCCTCCACATGGCTATCTTAGGCTTAGAATTCTGATTATATATTTTTTTATTCACAGAAGTACGTTATTGCTGTTTTGTTGTTAATCTAGTAATAGTAATAGTAGTAATAGTAGTAGTAGTTGTAGTAGTAGTAGTTGTAGTAGTAGTAGTTGTAGTAGTAGTAGTTGTAGTAGTAGTAGTAATAGTAGTAGTAGTAGTAGTAGTAGTTGTTGTTGTTGTTGTTGTTGTTGTTGTAGTAGTAGTAGTAGTAGTAGTTGTTGTTGTTGTTGTTGTAGTAGTAGTAGTAGTAGTATCAGTAGTAGTTGTTGTTGTTGTCGTTGTTGTTGCTATTCCCATTGTTATTGCTGCTACAATTGCTGTAACAGAAATAGGTGAAAGAGGACGAGAAGTGCTAGCAGTGTTATGAGAGAGAGAGAGAGAGAGAGAGAGAGAGAGAGAGAGAGAGAGAGAGAGAGTCCCTACACGTCTAACATTTTAATCTGAGCGTGTACTACAGGGCGCGATATTGCGTGTAATCGTACCTTATGCCCATCACTGCTGTACACCACGCGTGCCTTCTGCCGGATTTATAGGTTAATATCACGTTTTCTATTAGATAAGCATTGTTTACTGCCGCGATATTGTCCACTAATCCGACAAGAAAGTACGATGAATGATAATGCAAGATATAATGATAATAATAATAATAATTATAATAATAACAATAATGGTAATGATAATGATAATAATAATAATAATAATAATAATAATAATAATAATATTATTATTATTATTATATTATTATTATTATGTATGTGTATTATTATGTATTATTATTATTATTATTATTATTATTATTATTATTATTATTATCATCATCATTATTGATATTAATATTAATAATAATAATAACAATATAATAACAATGAAATTATTAATAAGAATAAGAATAGTAACTATATATTTTACACTGTATTCCTCTCAGAGCTTTATTCATAGACGTTTCATTGATCTTTCTTTCATTTTGTCCATGGCTCTCCCTCCTCATGCACTTTCATATAAAACGAAAAGAAGAAAATGGTAAAACAAAAAATATTCTACTACCTTTGACAGCCAGTGCACGAATGCATTAGCGTCAGAAGCAGCGGCAGCAACAAGAGCAGCACTAATGTCTATGGAAAGGCAGACCCGCTCCAAAATGTAACCCCGTTGTAAGCACAAAAGCAGGCCAGATTGAGTGTTGATAATAATCGTCCCTAGTAAGCTTTTGAATGGTTATTATGAAAGAAAACGGGACAAATCTATTAAAAAAATAGTTGGAAGGAGGAATAAGAATCCTAACGAAGTAATAATAGTAATAGTAATAATAACAATTATGATAATAATAATAATATTAATAATGAATAATAATAATAATAATAATAATAATAATAATAATGAATAATAATAATATAATGATAATAATAATAGTAATAATGATAATAATGATAATAATAATAATAATAATAATAATGATAATAATAATAACACCAACAATAATTATAATGTTGTTATAAATCGTATCATTAAATTTGCAGCTTTTAATGATGCGATTAATTCTACCCAATTATACTGCAAGTTGCGTATTGATGTCAACTAACAGGCAATTATAAAAGGCTTGCATGGCTTCTGAGCTTTGTAATTAGCCTCGTGTAGTGTAAGGCTGTCTGTTGTATTAATCTCTATAAGTACAAAAGGTTAAAATGAATCAACACACACACAGTGCATTTGTTAAGGTTTGGGTGTGAAAGGTACGTGTGTTATCGATGAAATATCATAAAAGAGAGGACAACAAACAGCAGTGCAGTCAAGGAAGTAATTGCAAGACGCAGCGAGTGAAAGTATAAGGGGAAGGAGGAACATGATAACAAAGGGAAAATAAAATAACGTGAAGGAATGATAACTATAAACAGCATGAAGAAATAATGACAGGAGTGATGTTTATTATTGTGACAAGAGAACAGGAAGAAAAAGAGAGAACAAAGGTGCAAAGAAAAAGTTTGATAACGTAGTGTAATAATGATAATGATACGAGACATGATAGAAATTAATGAAGATATAATGGCTGAAAAATAAAAAATAAAGTAATAATGCATTGTAAAATATTGATTGATATGTTAAGAAAATATTAAAGAAAACTAAAGATGAGAGTAACGAACTGTTATGAATAAAAACAGAAACATTGGTTTAATACATACAACACGTGGAATAATATTAGATAATACTCTGCAATACTTTACTTGCAAGAGTTAGTTTGAACTGTAACAAACTTTACTTCATAAACCTAATGAAATTCAGATCATTCTTCGAAGACTTAATGGAACGTGGCTCTTTTTTTTTTCATAAACTTAATCAGCCTTTTTTCATAGACTTAATGAAATATGGCAAACCTATGTAGACTTCCCCCTTCAGCAGCTGTAACTTTGCCTTAATCTTAATGGAATGATAAGGTACAACTTTAGTGTAAAATAGAAAAGTTTTATAATACGCTCCTGTCAGCAGAAGAGTAGTCGTGCAGTTGAAACCCTTTAGTGTCTGTAGTTCTGCATACTTCTGCTCATTAAAACTGTCGTTCGTCACTAAAAATGAAGTGTCGTAGTGTCATTAACAGTCACATGGTTAATGAAAAGTGCCAAACTTTCTCCTAAACGAAATGCGACAGAACTTTCTTCATATAGTTGATGAAATGTACCAAGCATTCTCCTCAGATATGGTGAAACTCGACAAACCTTTTGAATAAAGTTGGGGCAATAAAGCTTTTCCATGGACTGAATACCACAAAGCAAAGATATGAAAAGATTTAGAAGACTTTGAATAGTATGCTGGATCTGTATATATGGCTGGTGCTTCCTCCATACCTAAAAAGAAAAAAAAATAGAAAAATGCAACTTTTCTTACATATTTAGTAAGATGCAGTAAAGCTTTTCCATGGACTAAATCAAACAAAACCAAAGACAAGGAGAGATTTTGAAGACTTTAAATAGTATACTGGATCTATATGATTAGTTCCTCCTCCATTCCTAAAAGAAAAGAAAAAGAAAAAAATGCATATTGTTTTTTGTCTCAACTTACCATTCCTTTCTCTACCCCTTCCCCACACCTTCCCCACGCCTCCCCTTTTGCCGCCCCACAACAAGGACCAGTCATTAGTGATTTGAAATACTGCGGCCGGACAAATAAACTGTTAGGCACAAATAGAAAAGGGTGGATAGTGGCAATAAGGAAATTAGGAAAGATGTAGGAAGTATTTGCTCCACTACGTGTTTTGGTATAAGCTACGCGGGTGCTTGTTGTTTACGAAGCCATTCCAAGAGTTTACCGCTGCCTGAAGTTTACGTTAAGCAGATTAGACGTACGTAAGGAGTAATTAGCAGGTGTGTGTGTGTGTGTGTGTGTGTGTGTGTGTGTGTGTGTGTGTGTGTGAGTGTGTGTGTCTCCAAGTACATACCTTTCTCTATCTCCACACACACACACACACACACACACACACACACACAGCACCAGCCACACACACAGCACCAGTCACACACAGCACCAGTCACACACAGTACCAGCCACACACACAGCACCAGCCACAGCCACACAACACCACACAGACACACGTTGCATTTATTCATAATTTCGAGCGCGGGCCATTCATTAACATCGCCGTTAACGAGCATTTAAATGGCACACCAATTTATTCCATTCCGGGCCTTGCCATTATTGGGTCTGCAAAGCCTCGCCCGGGTGACTTGTTGGAAATACCGGACACGCCTCGCCCCGGCATACCTGTAGAGAGAGAGAGAGAGAGAGAGAGAGAGAGAGAGAGAGAGAGAGAGAGAGAGAGAGAGAGAGAGAGAGAGAGAGAGTATTAAATCTTATATATTTAGAATTAGCTAGCTTATATAATGCGATGTTAACCTTTGAAATTATTCAGAACTGCATTAAATATTCTGATTATTTGACTATGATCTATTATCGATTATCTTCCTAATTATGCATTTAACTATTAGTCTTGGTCATTTATCTATCTCTCCCTCTGTTTATATGGCTCTCAGATTATCTTTTTTTCTTTTCCTTTTTTTTCACATATATTTTGAGATCTTTTCGTGTGTGTGTGAGTGTGTGAGTGTGTGTGTGAGTGCATCTTCCATTTGTTGGTATTTCAATGCATTTATTACTTATTGTGTTTAATTTTATGTTTTATAATGTGTACTAATGTTTTTTTTTTTTATTATCTATGTTCTTTTTGTGTCTAATATAACTACTATATGCCTTTAAATATATGTGTATCTCTTTATCTATATCTATGTTGATGGATCTATTCATATTTCTTTATAACTTTATCTATTTGACTATCTCTGCATATGTCTATCACCATATCTACGGAATTATTTCATCTGTGACATTCTTTCTATCATTATCTTTATCTATTGCTCCTCTTATCTATATACGAGTATTTATCTATTTATCTACTTAGCTACCTACTTAACTATTTTCTATTTATCTCTCTCTCTCTCTCTCTCTCTCTCTCTATATATATATATATATATATATATATATATATATATATATATATATATATATATATATATATATATATATATATCCATCCATCCATCTGTCTATATATCTATCTATCTATCTACCGTACCTACCTACTTTACCTACCTACCTATCTACCCATCTACCTATATCTCTTCATTTCCAACAGGGCACCAAAAAACAGACCTTCATTCCTCACTCGGCAAAGATATGAAATAAGAGAGGCTGTTATGATGTAACTTCTCTGTGAACTTGGGAAATTAGTTCTCTCTCATCTCGTTATTATATACAAGTACTGCCACTATATTGTGGAGAGAGAGAGAGAGAGAGAGAGAGAGAGAGAGAGAGAGAGAGAGAGAGAGAGAGAGAGAGAGAGAGAGAGAGAGAGGGAGGTTGGAAAAGAGCTGCCATGAAGGGAAATCTAATCAGTTATCTCTAGAAATCGTCTTATGCCATACTTTTTTCTTTTTATTTTAACTTTATCTTAATTATCATCACGGAAGAAAGTAAGAAAAATGCTAGAAAATGTATCAAAGCATCAATTTTTTCGTGATCTTTAGTACAAAATTAAAGAAAAAAATGAGAGGGAAGAGAGCTTTTGTCAGATTCTCTCTCTCTCTCTCTCTCTCTCTCTCTCTCTCTCTCTCTCTCTCTCTCTCTCTCTCTCTCTCTCTCTCTCTCTCTCTCTCTCTCTCTCTCTCTCTCTCTCTCTCTCGTTATTACGCTGCAGAGTGTTCATTCGTTTGTTGGTTCGTTAATTAGTTATCTAGTTAGGCACTTAGCTAATCAGTCACTTAATCAGTTAGTTAATTTGTTGGTTTGGTAGAAAGCTAGTTTTTCTCTATTTTTTTGTTGTTGAATCGTTTGTTTTCAAGTTAATTAAGTGTTGGTTCATTAGTTTTCAGTTGCCATCAGTTGGTCTTCCCTGTCGCGTTCAGTGATTAGTTAACCTCTTCAGTACTGGAACACATTTTTACCTTGAGATTTGGTTACAATAAGACTATTTTTTTACATTAGGAAGGGTGTATGGAGGTCACAAGATTAATGGCCACAGTCTTCACTATTTTAATTCCTTACATAAGTTTTTAAACCTGTATAAGATCACCAAATAATAAGCAGAAGGAATGTGAAAACGCGTCATGGTACTGAAGGGGTTAAGATTTATTTCATTAGTTTTCAGTTAGTATCAGTTAGTCTGTCGTGTCCCGTTCAGTGATGGAAGGCAGCGATGAAGGTATGGAGAAGATCGCGTCAGTCTTCCCAGTAGTTGTAATGAGGCAGAGATCATAGCTTGGAGTTAATCATTATGGAACAGTTGGCGTACAGTAATGATATTGTAAAATATGATGTTTCTTTTTTCTTTATACCATAGATGTACGATAGTTATGTGTTGTTTTCTGTGAGTCGGAACTGCATCATTTAAAGTTGATTATAAATTTTGTCCTGGCTTTCACCAAATAAACTTGTGTCGAGCATTACAACTAAATGCGTAACAAACCAAAGCATGCTGGTCTGAAATTTTATCGTCAAACAATTAGTAATATTTTGCACCTTGTATTATATATACTTAATCATAAATTCTATCCATGCTCTTTGACCAAATAAACTTGTGTCGAATTTATTGGCTAACAAAGCGAAACAGTCCAGTCTGAAATTAATCACCAAGCACGACAAATAATATTTTTCTCTACCTTGCATTACATAGACTTAATTATGAATTTTGCCAAGGCTTTCACCACAACACTCAAGTCTCGAGCATCACAACAAACCGAAACACTATTCTGAAGTCTGCCACTAAAGAATTATTAATATTGTCCACCTTACATTACATAAAACTAATCCTGAATTTTTCGAAGTTTTTCACTAAATAAACTCGAATTATATCACAAATGAATAACACACCGAAGCATCCCAGTCTGAATTATATCACCAAACCATTATTAGTATTTTCCATCTTGCGTTCCATAGAGTTAAACATACATTACATCGAGGCTTTGACCAAATAAACTTATAACGAACATCACAACTAGTCTGCGATGCACCATCAAACACGATTATTAATTTTTTCCCGACTCTTTATTTTATACGTATAGTTAATTAAAAGTTTCATATAGATTCTCACCAAATAAATCTCTATAACCGTAACATTACAAACCAAAACAACACATAAAGTCTAAACTCTATCAAACAATTACTCAGAGGCAACATTTAACGACCGTCAGTGTTCAGGAAAGTTCTGTTATCAGTTGTCAGCGGAGAGACACATGGGGTGCAGGCAGGCTGGGCTGGTTGGCTGGATGGGTGAAGCCAGGCAAGGTGGGTGTGGCGGGAGAGAATAGCCCCTCCTGCTCCCCTCCAGCCAGCCGTCGCGCCTCATAAAGATTCAGAAGCAGTGGTGGACGGGGCTCTCGGGTGGCGGGGAGATATATGAGGCGGCTTGTGTCTCGGGGACGATGAAGGGAGGTGCAGGAGGGAGAGAGAGAGAGAGAGAGAGAGAGAGAGAGAGAGAGAGAGAGAGAAAAGAACATGACTATAAAAGAAAAGGGCAACGTACATCTGAAAACCTGTCGCGTATCCCTGGCTTTACGTATTGCAGACTATGACACCGGTTTTTTGTATGTGTTTTTGTGTGTATGAGGAACAAACAGATAGATAGAGATAGATAGATAGACATATAGGTAGATAGATAGGCCAGTATAAAGGTAAGAAGAAAGACAAGTAGGTCAACAGATAGATAGGCAGATAGATAGATAGATAGATAGATAATTAAGCAGCTAGGTATATAGATAGACAGATAGATAGATAGATAGACCGACTAATTGATTGATAGATACTGATAGATGCACTGATCATCATTATCGACAACACAATATTTTAAAACACACTTCGTCCCCTTCTTCCCTCCTTCCCTCCTGAGATTAAGATTTGCATTAGCCTGCCTAAGAACAACAGGGGACGAGAGAGAGAGAGAGAGAGAGAGAGAGAGAGAGAGAGAGAGAGAGAGAGAGAGGGGGGCAGGAGAGAGTTCCTTCACCTCCTTCCTTTCCTCCATCAATCACCACCTCCTCCCTCTCTCTCTCTCTCTCTCTCCATCACTTACCTCCATTTCTTCCCTTTGTCTCTCCATCAATCATCTTTCTTTCCTCCCTTTTCCACTCGTTTCTTTACTTTTCCTCCATGTCTCTCCATCAGATATCTCCGTTCCCTTCATGTTTCTTCATCAATTGCCTCTCTTTTCTCCTCTTCTCCCTCCCTTCATCTCTCTCTCTCTCTCTCTCTCTCTCTCTCTCTCTCTCTCTCTCTCTCTCTCTCTCTCTCTCTCTCTCTCTCTCTCTCTCTCTCTCTCTCTCTCTCTCTCTCTCTCTCTCTCTCTCTCTCTCTCTCTCTCTCTCTCTCTCTCTCTCTCTCTCTCTTCTCATTTAGTTTTATCTCCCCTTCCTCCATGCACATTTCTTTCTTTTTTTTCTACCTGTTTTTTTCTTTCTCTTATCTTCGTTTTTTCATTCATGTGACTTTATTGGGTTTTTTTTTTCTTTTCTTTCGGCTTCTTTTCTATCGTCAATCTTCATTTAGATTTTTTTTTCTTGACATTCTTATCCTTTCTCTATCGTCGTTTTTGCTTTCACCTTTCTTTTCCTTCCCTTTGCTTTTTTTCTAACTTTCCTTTAATTTTTTTGTGTGTATTTTTTCTATTTTCTATCTCTTCATTTACTTTTCCTTTCTTTCTTTACCTTTGTCTTCCGTTCCTGTCCTTTGTTTGTTATTGTTTATCTATCCTTCATTCCTTTTCTTTGTTATTTCTTGTTTCCCTCTGTCTTGTTTTACTTTCACTTCCTCTCCTCATAATTTTTAAGACTATTATCATCTTTGCTTATGTTTCCTTTCCTTCATTTTATGTTTCCTTTTCTTCTTCTGTTTATATGTTGTTATTCCTCTATTTCTTCCATAACTAACCCCCCTGTCTTGTTTTTTTCTTTCATTTTCTCTTCTCATATTTTTTGTAGACCATTATCATCTTTGCTGCTTACATTTCCTTCCTTCATATGTTTGTGTTGTGATTCCTCTCTTTTTTATTCCTTAACTTCTCTCTCTTTATTCTTTTTCTAGTTCCTCCCACCTGTTTTTGATTTCTTTATATTTTTCTCACTTATTGCATTCTTTATTCATCTTTTTGATTTCAGAAACTCTCCCATAAACTAGTAAATCTTATAGACATTTTTGTACTGCACGTTTAAAGAATTCTCTATGAAAAAAGTGAATAATCTTTTCTCTCTGTTTTATCCATACATTTCTACTTCAGATGTTGAGATGTTATGTCATCGTTTTTATAGTTTGATTATTAGAAAGATACAAAAGAAGACTACACAGATTTATGGATGCGAATGACACGTAGTTAGAAATAGATCTATATTTCATACTGGGACTGCCACATGTAGGCCTGACGATTTCATGTATCTTCCCTAAGTTTTCTTATGTTCGTTCTTAATCCCTTCAGTACTGAGACGCATTTTTACTTTGAGTTTTGGATGTGACAACGATTTTATTTACATTAGGAAGATTTTATGGAGGTCAAAAGTTTAATGCTCAGAGTCCTCACTATTTTAATCCCGACGTAAGTTTCTGAAGCTGTATAAAATCACCAAATAGTAACCAGAATAAATATGAAAACGTGTCCTGGTACTGAAAGGGTTAATGTTCTCTTCCTCAGTCCCCAAGGCCGAGGTGCTGAACGGGCCAGAGGTTTTCGTCCACTGCGGCTCCCTCATCAACCTGACGTGTGTGGTGCTGCACGGTACTCGCCGCCCCGTCTATGTCTACTGGTACCACCACGACAAGGTGAGCCGGGCGTCCACTCACGAGTACGCGGACCTCCTTGTACCGGAACTCAACCCCTTGTGGCTAAAGTTATAATGCAAGAACTTTACCAATGAGCCACACGCGTAGTTGGTAGTACACACACACACACACACACACACACACACACACACACACACACACACACACACACACACACACACCGCGTAGTGTAGTGGTTAGCACGCTCGACTCACAATCGAGAGGGCCGGGTTCGAGTCCCTGTGCGGCGAGGCAAATGGGCAAGCCTCTTAATGTGTGGCCCCTGTTCACCAAGCAGTAAATAGGTACGGGATGTAACTCGAGGGGTTGTGGCCTCGCTTTCCCGGTGTGTGGAGTGTGTTGTGGTCTCAGTCCTACCCGAAGATCGGTCTATGAGCTCTGAGCTCGCTCCGTAATGGGGAAGACTGGCTGGGTGACCAGCTGTCGACCGAGGTAAATTACACACACACACACACACACACACACACACACACACACACACACACACACACACACACACACACACACACACACACACACCTGACGAAGATTTTTCTCTTTTTCTTTTTTTGTTTCAGTTTCGTGTTTCTCTTCTTTGATCGTTTTATCTTTTTTCTTTTCTTTTTTTTTTCTCTTTTTTATGAGTTTTTCTTGTACATTTTATTTTTTCTTTGTTTTGTGGAATAGCAGGTGTTACAGTTTATATTCTCTCTCTCTCTCTCTCTCTCTCTCTCTCTCTCTCTCTCTCTCTCTCTCTCTCTCTCTCTCTCTCTCTCTCTCATGCGTAGTTCAATTAGACTTGGGTTGATTGTGAGTATTTTTTGTTATTGTTTTTATTTTGCCTCTGTTAATTTTCTTTTGCAGCAGCGGGCACCTTTAGTTTTCCAGTGAAGGAGGCTCCTCGAGAACGCAGTAACGTTTATGGGGAAAGGAGTGAGGCTTTAATGGCTGTGTGGTGTTGCCAGCTAACTAAAAATATAAAGAAAACTTTTTAATATAGTTTCTTTTCCATCTATTTTTTTTTTTTTTTTTTTTTTTTTTTTTAAGGTAGGGAGAGAAGGTACTTATAGGATGGAAAGTCTTGTGCTATGTCAAGGGAAGGGAAGGGGAGAGAAGGAAGGGAAGGGAGGGGAGGGAGGACGTATGTGACACTCTCTGTACCCTGAATCTCTCCCAAGTATATTTCTTCACGTGCATTTTTACCATAAGACTTCCCTAGATGATGATGAATTAGGTTAGGTTAATTTAAGGGGAATTTATCATGGTTGAAATTAATTTAGATGAGAATTCAGTGGTGAATCTTCATGAGTGGAATTACCTATGTAGAAATTGCGCAGAAGCATCACCCTGCCTAGCGTGTGGACTGAGGGTGCTTCTCTTCTCAAGGTGCTGGACTACGAGGGGCGTGGCGGCGTGACAGTCATAACGCAGGCCAGTGAGAACACCATCAGCCACCTGCTCATGAGGAACGCCACGCCTTCAGACTCCGGGACCTACTCGTGCACACCCTCCAACGGCCGCCGCGCCACCACCACCGTCCACGTCCTCAACGGTGAGCCCCAGGCGGAGTCGCAGCAGCCGGTGTGTCTAAGTGCGGGACCTCAGCGGGCGGCGGCTACTCTTCGCGGGACTCAAGGTTCCAGTGCTTTCGTCTTTACTGTGTTTTGCTGCCCATGACACGCACTTTGGGGGTAGAATATCAAGTAATGACTTTCCATACTGATAGTCTACGCATGTTGGTTCATTGAGATCACAACCACGGTGTCTTACCGGCGGCAAAACACGGTACTTTGGGAAGTGTTTGTTGTCAATAACATGCGAGTCAGAACATCACTTTTTTCATGGTGCAGAGCCACGACCGTTGTGTCGGAGTGATCTGTCACTGCATAGTGGGTAGAGTACATAATTTGCAGAACGGAAGCAAGTGTGTCAATAACAGTTGAATCATATAGCTGATATTCTTCAAAACACAGTGCATGTATGTGTCTGTCATACTAGTTGCTCTCGTCAGGTTTCACAGTGTGGTCTTTCAGCAGGTGAGCACCGCGCGGCCATGCAGAGCGCCACTGGTCCCCACTGCCTGACACCCATCCTGCTGCTGCTGTGCCTGGTGTCTGTCCTCCCGGTGTACATAGGTCCAGCAGCGCCCTGAGCACTGCTTCTCGCCTGCATACGAGAAGACACAGCGATTGCCAAGCTAAGAATTCCGATATTTACAAGAACCACAGACTGTGGTTGTGTGGCTGAGGCTGCAGGGTTCCCTGCTGCGATCCGTGGCACCCTGAGTAATGGCTCGGCATTGAGGCCAACCACCTTGCCGACAACGATCCGATGACACCCGAGAGACTTATTCCTTCCCGGTGGAGTCGCCTGAGTGACAGTAAAATGTTGAGTCGTGTAGCGTGGCGGCCTGACGTACGAGGCAGCCTGACGTACGGCCTGATGAGACGCTGGAGGAGGGGAGGGAGCAGCAGACGATTCTCCGCGCTGAAACGCAGCACGGATCTTGATTGACGTTTGTGCGAGGCACGGTATACTTTTATGATACATTTACCATAACCAGAGCAGTTAATATGATTTAAGACAATATCATTTCATTTTGCTGCACCTGTGGGCGAAACAGATTGTATTAGAAAAGAACTACGCGCCTGAGCCTCGCTAAGTGCAGCTTCGTGTTCATCGCCGCTTTGTTTTGTGTGGAGGGACACCGAACACGTGAAGCACAGGCCGCTGCAGGACGTGATGCAGGCTTAGTGGTGCTACTCTTTGTTCCGGATAGTGTCTGTGTGATCCGAAAATCTTGTCTTGTTCTGAGGTTATCTGGCATTAAAGCATCAATCACCTGTAGTGATGAGAGGACACCTGCCGCAGCATTGCCGTGTACATTATGCTACAGGTAGTATTTCTTATATTTTCGAAGACCGGCAAGTCAAATCTTAATTAAGCTGGTATGCTTCACACAAAAGTATGCAAGTCGCGGAGTTGGTCATTGTGAAGCAGGTTAACAAGTTGAAAGCATGCGTAAAAAATATAAAAAATCTTGTGTAAAACTGAGGCATTACAAAAAGTATAAAAAGAGAACGCCAAACAATGAGAGACACCGTGATATTTCCTTTTTAAAAGTGTTCGAGTCGTAGGTTGTCATGCAAACTCTGCTAACGAAGTAGGCCACGGTCTGACGCGTGGTGGTGGGACCGGCCAGTATTATGATGGAGTGAGTGGAGCGGGCGAGGCAGAATTTAGAGTGTGAATAACGAAAGGGGGGGCGGCGAAGTAGAACTGAACTGGGCGGGACGGGGTAAGGCCACGAACGAGGCATCGTCAAGGGAGCAGCACGGCCAGCGAATGTCGCCAACTTGCTGAGTCAATCTGTCACGCTTCACGCTGTAGCGGAGGAACATAAGGCTGGAGACAGGACCATATTCAAAAACACTTCAGCGCTTCATCTTCACTATTTTCATAATACACGGATTTTAAGGATTATTTTACTGCTCTAATGACAGATTAACAACGCTTATTCAATCAATTCTAATAGGGAAAAGACTTTTGAGAACCCTGCTAATCATCTATGTGACCTTGGAAAATAGTGTTGAGAGAGCAAAGCGTTTCTGAGTAAAAACTTGTAATGAACTCCGTATAGTGTGGCGTGAAAATCTGCTGTTACTTTGTGAGCATGAAGTAAAGGGGTGAGTGTCATGTGTGTCTCCCTCCATCTTATCCCAGAGCTAACATAGTGATGAAAAATAGATAGAAAGAAACCCGGAAGCCCAATGAGTCCGCGGGAAGACTAAGATTTTTCAGTTCCTTGTCGCATTGCGTGTAGTGGTTACCCCGCCTCTGCGCCTCCCGACACGAGGAAGGAGAGAAAGCATAACCACCACCACCACCACCACCACCACAGCA
>NC_059303.1:4822859-4825359 GCF_017591435.1 Portunus trituberculatus
TAGTAGTAGTAGTAGTAGTAGTAGTAGTAGTAGCAGCAGCAGCATAAAAACAAAACATTTCATCTTACCCTTTCATGCCTTCCTTTTTTCCCTATATTTACAGAATGTTGTGGTTAAAAAGATTAAAAAAAAAATCAAGACCATAAGAAAATGAGAACATAACGTAGATCAACCTGTGGCAGTTCTTGTATACATGTTTACTTACGTCCACTCATCCTCCCTATCCAGAAATCTACTTGATCTTCTAAAGTCCGCCATGAAGTAGGCAGCCGCCAGTGCATTACTGGCTCTATCCAGGCATCTAGGAACATGTGTACACACTTCTTATATTATACTAAGCTATGCAAAGCTGCCTTGTCTTGTTTCACTGATCACCTTAATTTTCCACAATTTTCAAACACCCTCGTTTTTCACTTGCAATCGATGATTTTCTATTCGGATCAAAATCTAAATGAAGATTGAAAAAAGTTTCGGCCAAAATTTGTTGAGGGCCGTGACGGCCTTGGGCGCCGCACTGGGGGAGAAGGTGGCTGTTGGGTCCGGCCTGGGGCCCAAGGCACGGAACTGGTAGCAGGTCCTCCTTTTCCTTTGCGGCCTCAAGCTTCAGTGATAATCATCCACTTGCAGTTCCTCATACTAGGCAAGGAGTTGCCATAAGCAAGGGATCAATGTCTACCATTCACCAGATGTTGACCAGAGGGGGAGTCCTTATAGGGAAATAAGAGCTCCTTCTATAGAGTCTGGTGGAGGGTGTCTCTTGATTGTGGTAGCACTGGGCTGAATAAATCGCCATGAACAAGGGCACGCTGTGCACCATGCACTAGACACTGGCAGTACGAGGGAGTCCTTTAGAGGTAAGAGGACTCACTTCATGCCAGTGGCTGGGGCGTAGTGTGTGGCACGCTGTGCACCATGCACCAGACACTGGCAAGACGAGGGGAGTCCTTCAGGGGTGAGAGGACTCACTTCATGCCAGTGGCTGGGGCGTGGTGTGTGGCACGCTATGCGCCATACACCAGACACTGGCAGTACGAGGGGAGTCCTTCAGGGGTGAGAGGACTCACTTCATGCCAGTGGCTGGGGTGTGGTGTGTGGCACGCTGTGCGCCATACACCAGACACTGGCAGTACGAGGGGGGTCCTTCAGGGGTGAGAGGACTCACTTCATGTCAGTGGCTGGGGTGTGGTGTGTGGCACGCTGGGCGCCATACACCAGACACTGGCAGTACGAGGGGGGTCCTTCAGGGGTGAAAGGGCTCCCTTCATGCCAGTGTCTGGAGGTGTGGTGTGTGGCACGCTGTATGTTATGCACCAGACGTTGGCAAGACGAGGAGGGACCTCTACTGGTGAGAGGACTCACTTCATGACAGTGGCTGGGGCGTGGTGTATGGTGGGTCATTGCTCATGGCGATCCGTGTGAGGCGCGGCAAGGTTGCCTCGTCACTGCTCTCACACCCTTGGGACTGGGATGGACCCTTGGGGAGGAAGGGTTCGGCCCAGTACCAACCCAAGAAAGGATTTCTAATAGTTTCGTCATTTTTATCGACCGCTTCGTTATCGAGGAATCGCTTCATGGAAAAACGCTTCGTGGAAAATATTATCGGGGAGAATCGTATCGTGGAAAATAATATTGAGGAGAATCACATCGCGGATAGTGGAAAATCGATTCTTGGAAAATATTATCGTGGAAAATAAAATTGTGAAAAATATTATCGTGGAAAATCGAATCGTAGAAAATATTATCGTGGAAAATCGAATCGTAGAAAATATTATCGTGGAAAATATTATCGAGGAGAATCGCATCGCAGAAAATATTATCGTGGAAAATCGAATCGTGAAAAATATTATCGTGGAAAATCGAGTTGTAGAAAATATCGTGGAAAAACGCATCGTGAAAAATATTATCGTGGAAAATCGTATAGCGGAAAATATTATCAAGGAGAATCGTAACGTGGAAAATCGCATCGTAGGAAATATTATCGCCGGAAATCGTGAGGTTGTTTATTTATTTATTTATTTATTTATCTATTTATCATATATATATATATATATATATATATATATATATATATATATATATATATATATATATATATATATATATATATATATATATATATATATATATATATATATATATATACATGGTGTTATTTGTACTTCTCGATATTATTTTTTTTCATTTATAACTCAGGACAGACTACGTAAAAACAAATGAATGAGAGAGAGAGAGAGAGAGAGAGAGAGAGAGAGAGAGAGAGAGAGAGAGAGAGAGAGAGAGAATAACAACAAGAGTATAGGGAGACGTGGCGTAGTGGATAAGGTGGGGAGCGTAGATTCAAATCCACCACGTATCGCCTTGACACTTTGCCATTTGTCGAATAATTTAAAATCACCTGCCATTTGTTGAATAGTTTAAAATCACCTACATGTCACTCTGATACCCAAGTTTTAGGTCAGCGTTTTCCAACCTGGGGTGCTAGCACCCCCTGGGGATGCTG
>NC_059303.1:4832859-4887859 GCF_017591435.1 Portunus trituberculatus
TGTGACCTTGTTGTCCCGGTGTGTGGTGTGTGCCTGGTCTCAGGCCTATCCGAAGATCGGAAATAATGAGCTCTGAGCTCGTTCCGTAGGGTAACGTCTGGCTGTCTCGTCAGAGACTGCAGCAGATCAAACAGTGAAACACACACACACACATACACACACACACCGCCCCATACACCGCCCGGTAGCTCGGTGGTTAGAGCGCTGGCTTCACAAGCCAGAGGACCGGGGTTCGATTCCCGGGCCGGGTGAAGATATTTGAGTGTGGCTCCTTTCACGTGTGTCGTGTAGCCCCTGTTCACCTAGTAGCGAGTAGGTATGGGATGTAAATCGAGGAGTTGTGACCTTGTTATCCCGATGTGTGGTGTGTGCCTGGTCTCAGGCCTATCCGAAGATCGGAAATAATGAGCTCTGAGCTCGTTCCGTAGGGTAACGTCTGGCTGTCTTGTCAGAGACTGCAGCAGATCAAACAGTGAAACACACACTCACACACATATATATATGTATATATATATATATATATATATATATATATATATATATATATATATATAATAGACACTTTGTTGTGCTGTCCTTTTTTTTTTGGAGGCCAATGTCCTATTTTTTTAAAGCAGGTCTGTCCTTTTTTCCTGTGTAGAGTCTGGCAACCCTGCTGCAGGGTTTGTTTACATCAGGTAGTATCAGCTGATGGCGGAGGCGGTGAGGAGGCCACGCAACCGCTCCAAGGTAAAAAAAAAAAAAGAAACAGATAGACCCTTTTCCTGTCTGTCACCCGTACATATGGCGTGAATAGGAGTGTGACCGGTGAAGGAAATGTGTCCTGCATAAATGAGACAGTGCGGCGTGACAGGTGCGTGGCAGGTGGTGGGCAGAATTGCGACGTTTTGTCTGGCATGACGTTGCCTCGTGATGCACCTTTGTCTCCCCTCAGTGCTGTTATGGCTCTTTGTCCTGCTTAAGTGTGTCAGCGTGTCAGTGAAAGAAACACGAGGTGGGTCAATGAAATGAGGTCTTGTGTATTTCATTTGCTCATTTTCAATATATATTACGTAATGCGTTTAATCAATTTTATTATTTTTCATTATGATAGGGCTGCATTCCTTCCCCTCCTCCCCAGCATCCTCCTAACAACCCTTAGGTGACTAATTGGAGAGAGGAGAGAGGGACATTTAGGTAGGGAAAGCAGCTCCAGTCATGTACAGCACTAAGCAGGTCAGCCAAATTTTCTTTTTTCTTTTTCTTTTGGTAAAGGAAATCTAACTTAACTTAAAATTTGTTCGCGACTTTTACTGATGTATTATATGTATACAAAGGGTTTTGTAAAGATTTGGAAGACTATAGAAGAAAATTGAGGTTTACCTAGATTCTTACCTAGATGGGGCTTAACCCCATCTAGAAACAAGTGATGCCTCCAACCATGAATGCAAAAAGATGTTCTTGAATTTAAGCTTGAGGTTGGCTAATGTTGGCATCACCAAAATGGCTTGGGTAATGAGCTAGTAAGACTCATAATGTACTTTATGGAAAATTGATTCAATAAGGCAGTTGGCAGATTACTGAGAACACATATGAAGAGACTACAAAACTAATCAAAATCATACAGCCTTGGACCAAGAGCAGGGTGAAGAAGACGTTTGAAGGCTTCTACTGAACAAGCTGAGACAACATTTTCAGGTAGAGAATTCCAAATGTCAATGACTCTAACTGAAAAGAAACGAGCCCTAATGTCAGGGTTACACCGTGGAATAAACAGCTTAAGAGAATGACCTCTTATACCCCTATTCAAATTTCTTACAAACAAATGACTGAGATGAGGGCAATAACCATTCAGAATCTTGAACACCAGAATAAGGTCAGCCTTAATCAACCTGCCCTTAACCCCTTCGCGCCGGATGTTAAAAAAGCCCACCTGTATGATATACGGGTGGTAGTGCCCAGCGCGGGAAACTCGTGCAAGCTGGTCATACTTGTCGTCTTTGTGTATTATGCTGCTATTTTTTAGTCACTATATCCTCTTCGAAGAGGAAAGTGGACGCTTCTCTCTTCGGAGAAAAAGAGAGAGAGAGAGAGTGTGACATTTGCTAATATTTTAGACACAAGCGGGATGCATGTAGCTTATCTTTTGAGAGGAAGAGGGGGAGGGAGGGAAGGAGAGGAGAGAGAGAGAGAGAGAGAGAGAGAGAGAGAGAGAGATTAGAAAATTTGTTGTGTGTGTGTGTGTGTGTGTGTGTTTTCACGAATGTTACAAGGCAGGACGCATCTAACATATCTTTCGAGAGGGAGAGGGGGAGGGAGGGAATGGAGAGAGAGAGATGGGAACAGTCTATGCCATTGGGTAATTTTAGACACAAGGCAGAACGCATGTAGCTTATCTTTAGTGATTGGTGGAGACAAGGATGGTGGGAGGAGCACTAGGATTTCAAGGACAGCATACGGCGTGTGTAGTTGGTATCCAACACACTATACGGGACAACTGAACTGAAGAAAGCTCAGAAAAGAAATATGACGTCTACGTAGGCGTAACCGTATTTGCTACTGGGGCTTCATGACGCATACATAGGTGTCACCGTATTGAAGGGGTTAATGGAATACAAATTTAGCCGAGCAAGACGTTCACTATAAGACAAATCTTGGTATCCCTCAATTTTTTTGGTCCACCGTCTCTGGACACCTTCCAGCAATTTGAGATCTCCAGAGTAACCAGTGAACCAAGCCACAGAGGTGCCGGAGTTATATTGGGCCTTTACCAAGATAAAGAATAACTGAAGCATTTTATGGAACTGTAATTTTGTCATTGTTTTTTTTTTTTTTCATCTTCAATTATGAGAGATAGTTTTTACTGCATTTAGATGTACATATATAAGAAAAATGCATTCAATTCCTGGCAGGCTATGTAACTGCATTACATTATATAATTACTTTTGTATGATTCTGCAACTGTATCATGTTTTCCATTTATGTGCTATCCTGGTATACATAGCTACTAGTTCTTCATACATTACAGAAAGTGGTTCAGCAGAAATGTGATAACGTCAAAGTGAGGGAAGAGAGTGAGGAAAATGACAGTCTGGAGGAACTGTTGCATGAGTATGGGGACACACCGCTCCCTGAGGTGGAGAGGCAGGAGGAGGAGAAGGATGAACACCTTAACAATTCCTCAGCTGACATCAGTGAATCTAGAGAAGGAGTGGGTGAATCAGAAACAACTTCAACATGCCCCAGCAAAACTCTCGAGGCAGAAGATGTCAACAAATCATTATTTAGCCAGAAGGAGCAGAAAGAGAGCACTATGCCCTCAGCTCCAGCCTTTGGTGAACTACAGCATCAGTTGACCCCTATTGACCCTTATTACCAAGCTCAAAAGCAGCTGAAGGAATTGGTAATTACAGATTCTCAGCTGTGTGTACCCCAGTCCAAGCATATAAATAGCGGTGGTGTAGTGCAACATAAGGTTATGAGTCATAGTGTACATAGTGGTAGTGTGGTAGTGGAGACACAGAGTGATATCCTGCCAAGTGTTCCAAGGCTTGAGGACATTGAGGGACACTTAGAAAATGGGACAGTATTAGAGGACGGTATTGTTGATGAGGCTGTGGAGCACACGGGGGAGGAACCTGCTGCCAAGACAAAAATTACGCTAGCAGAAGAGTGCAGCATTGAACCGATGACTGAAATACAGCTGAGTGCTCTCTACCAAAACCATGAACTTGAAGAAAATGAGGCTTACATAGCGCACTTCATAGAGCACGAGAGGACTACACCTCACTTAGAGTTTTATGAGCTTGTTCTTGGTTACTTGAGGGCAAGAACAAACCTGATAGGTATCCAGAAAGAGCTGTCCACCATTCAGGAGGACTATGAGAGGCAGAAGAAGAACATTTGGGTGTTTGAGAAGCGGACAGTCACAGAGGAAGGGGAGTGTGAGGACGGTGCTTTACTAACCATCAAACATGAGTATGAAGTTGCTTGCTTTAAGGAAGAAATATCAGAGCATGTGTCAAAGCTCCTGAAGCAAACAAGGGAGCTGTTGGGCAACTCTTATGCTCTCCACTCCTATGAAGCTGAGATGTGCAAGCTTCAAGTGGAAAATTACATGCAGAAAGTCCTGAGTGATTGCAAAGAATTTGTGGATCTTCCAAAGAATGCACAGGTGTGTGCTAGCAGCCTGAAGGAGCACCAGCCATACCTGCATCTGCATGTGGAGAAGTTACAGAACTGCATCAGTGTTCTGTTTGCATTTCAACGCCGAGGGGTGAAGGACCACCAGTTTGTGAGGGACAGCCGGCAGTGGCTGACGGACTTGGTGGCTGTGCTGCTGCGGGTGGCAACGCGGCAGGACCACCTCTTCCTCCTGAACCACATCCTAAGGTGTCCTGCAGGTGTGGGCACCTGGGCACCTTCCTATATACAGGTGAGTATTCCTGCAACTTTTATGGAGTAATTTTTTAAACCTAATGAATTTTAATACTATGAGTGAGATGTTCCTTCTCCATTCATCTTTCATTGTATGAGACTGACAACAGTAAAATTCTTTCTAAAAAAATTGTCATATTTTCATTTCTATAAGTGAGAAATCTTGAAATCCATACCTGCATAAATATTTTTGTTTGAATGATTGCAATGAGTGGCCACAGTTCTGGTATAATTCATATTGTTATCTCAGAAAGTTAGATTGCTAAAGAGTATCATTCATCTTACTGTGAATTCCTTTGTAATTGCTTTTACTTTTGAAATCTCAAAACAATACTTTGAGAAATGGCCAGGAGTTTATAATTGAACTGTGATATAAGTGAAAATTTGTATTGTCATCATCATTTTGTTTAAACTTCTTAGTTTTCTTTAGTGGATAAGATGGAGAAAAGAAGACTATGGGCATTTATCGGTAGACACATGTTTCCAGATCGGGGGTGAATGGCAGCAGGACATTGCAGGAGGTATTCTTGGATGCTGGCCTCTGGATCACTCCCTCACTGTGCTCTCCACCATCGTGCAACCAGTCAGTGCTAGGGAGGACTTCCTGCACCACATCAGACACACAGCACTGCCTGGGGGAACAAGTGAGGGTGGGATGGGCCAGAATGGAATGGACAATGTTTGGGTGGTGGTGGATAGCTCAGGGGAGGAGGAAGAGGACCCATCACAGCTCTGGGCAGCCTTCACAGAAAATGATGTCATTCAGGTACTGTATTTTGTGCCAAGGATTGTTGATGTGTTGTGTTATACTTGTGTTTGGTGAGATCTTTTCCACTGCCCATCTCTCTCTCTCTCTCTCTCTCTCTCTCTCTCTCTCTCTCTCTCTCTCTCTCTCTCTCTCTCTCTCTCTCTCTCTTTCTTTCTTTCTCTTTCTCTTTCTGTGATCATCATCTACTTTGATTTCTGAGTCATGCTTTTCCTTGTCTGTTTTTCTTTTTGTCTTTCTTTATCTGTCTTTCTATCTGTCTGTCCTTTGATTATACAGATTAGTAACTTTTATATTATGGTATTCTCTCTTTGTGTAATGCTTTCAACATGACAGCTTATTCAATAGATTTGGAATTATAAAAAGTATTCCAACATTGCTAGGATTTGTAACCTTACGCAATATTTTGTTGTACATTAACTTTGAAATACATCCAGTTAATATACACAAACCATACCTCACGTTGCAGATTCTTAACTTTGAAATACATTCAGTTAATATACACAAACCATACCTCACATTGCAGATTCTGAACCAAGTGCCATTCAAGAAGATATTCCAACACATGCTGCTGGTACAGGATGAGAAACAAACTCGGGCACTGAACTATGAGGTGATGCGCACCTCTCACCAGGGCCTCCTGAAGCTTTTTGCCTTTGCCAGATGCCTTATTGATCTCTTCCATAAAGGGCTCAAAACATTCTCTCAGGTAAGTGCCAGGAGACCTTAGGTTTCACTTCAGGATTGTAGTTTTTATTGAATAATTCATCTTTTATTCTGTTTATTACCACACATAAGAAAAGCATGTGTTAGAAATATGACAGGTGACAGCAGTGATGGAGATGATTAAAATGATTATGATGGTGGCAGTTGATCTGATAGTTAATAATACATTGATAATGATAAAAAATAATGGCTGGGAGTTTGATAAAGCAATGTGTCCATTACAGTGTATCATTCATGGTGTTGGTGTGAATGATAATGGTTGGTATTAGACTAAACTAAATAAAGATGTAAATGGTTTGTGTTACAATTCATTATTTGTATCTTGAAGGTTCGCTATCGAGGGGCCAGCAAGAGGCTGTGTCGGCTGCTACGTCACACCGTGGAGTACGTGACAGATCATTGGCAAGGGTGTCTGGTGACCCACCAACACAACCCTGCCCTGGATGCCCCACAATGGACCTCCCTGCAGGTACCAAACACACTTTATTTATTTATTTTTTTTTATTTATTTATTTATTTATTTATTTTTTTTATTATTAAGTTTCCTTTTGGCTCAGCAAAATGCTTTTCTTTAAGTCTTTTGTGTGGACTTCAAATATGTGTCTATGTTTATTTATATATACAGGTTGAACGTCCCAAATCCGGCAACCACTGGACCTTAGACTTGCCGGACCATGGAAAATTCCGAACTATAGGTGGTCCCCAAAACACACTCTATATACTTACCCTGCATTATACAAGTGTAGCTGTAACATTGTTTTGATATATGATAGTTGTACATGAAAATATACATGCAGAAGTATATATAAAAACACGTTGTTGTAAATTAAGTTCAGCATGGAAAATTTTTGCCTGCGCCATTATCATCTTGCCGAACACAGGGACGTTACCAGCACGCCGAAGCTTAAACCACTGTATGAGAGCAATGTCTAAATCAGGGGTGTGGAGTCGGATTTTCAAAAGTGCGACTCCAACTCCGACTCCGACTCCAGTAAATTTAAATGTTGCGACTCCGACTCCGACTCCAGGAAATTTAAATGTTGCGACTCCAACTCCAGGAAATTTGAAGGTTGTGACTCCGACTCAGTTTTTTTTATTTTCTTATTTATTTATTTATTTTTTTTTTTATTTATTTTTTTTTTTTTTACTGTACAACGATATAGACAAATTTTTTTTACATGAGGGATGGTGGCCAAGGGAAAAGATTAAGCAAAAAGCCCGCTAGTTGCCACACCCAAAAAAGACGAAAGTTAAGAGAATCAATACTTACATATTTTCGAGTCAATCCATAATAAAAGTGTACTTGACGATTATATAATTATCATAAATTAATAAAAATTATCTTTATATGTAGTGCTTGATTCGACACATCCTCCACAAAGTCAATTTCTCCCAATTTGTAGGAATCTCCAATCTCCATGAAGTGGAATCTTTACTCGAAAATTTATCATGTAAAGGAGTCGGAGTCGCTCATATTTTTACTGACTCCGACTCCGACTCCGGCCAAAAATAGCTGACTCCTCGACTCCGACTCCACACCCTTGGTCTAAATCACTGCTTTTACCCTCCTTAACTGGTCTAAATCACTGCTTTTACCCTCCTTAAGTGTTCCACGAACTTCCATGTTCTTGATCTCACACTCACTGTAAAACTTGAGAAGTTGATTCTTCTGCTTTTTTTTTTATATCATAGACAGTTGATGACCCAGTGTTGTACTGTTGGCATAGGCTCCGCACTGAAACACCTTTATCTAGCTTCCTCAATAGGTTCACTTTCTGTTGCACTGATATTGTCATATGTTTGCGCTTTTTCTTTGGTTCACACACAACACTATCACTTCCTGGTTGCTGGGAAACCATGTTTAGGGACAAATATTACAGAAAAAAATGTTTATACACCTTTGGGGGTGGTGCTTGCAATGAGCAGCAGTGTGGTACTGATCCAAATTTGACCCAGAATGCCCGGGCTCCAAAACATAGTTCAGCGCCGCCGCGTCCTAGCTGCTGTCCAGCAAATTACTCCGGCCAATTCAAAAATTCCAGCAAACAAAAATTTTGCCGGATTACAGGTGTTGCCGGATGAAAGAATACCATATTAAGGAGGTTCAACCTGTAATATATATATATATATATATATATATATATATATATATATATATATATATATATATATATTAGTGCATGTGTATATATGAATGTTGCAATAAATTCTTTTAATAAAAAAGTAATAAAAAAGTTCACACATTCTTATTATATTTTATATGGAAGAACTGTCCAAGGGCAACAACAACAAAAAAAAAAAGGCCCACTCAGTTGCCAGTCCTCTTACAGGTCTGAAAGGGTTATCCAAAAGACAGGAATAAATGTCTTGAAACCTCCCTCCTAAAGGAAGTCAAGTCATACGTAGTTGAAAATACAGACACAGGCAGGGAGTTCCAGAGTTTACCAGAGAAAAGTATGAAAGATTGAGAGTATTGGTTAACTCTTGCATTAGGGAGTTGGACAGAATAGGGATGAGATGAAGAAGAAAGCCTTGTGCAGTGAGGCTGCAGGAGGAGGAGGGGAGACATGCAGTTAGTAATGTCAGTAGAATAGTTAGCATGAAAATACCAGTAGAAGATAGTAAGTAATGCAACATTACGGCAGTAAGAAAGGCTGAAGATAGTCAGTCATAGGAGGAGAGTTGATGAGATGAAAAGCTTTTGATTCCACCTTATCTAATAGAACTGTGTGAGTGGAAGCCCCAATACATGCGAAGAGTAAGTACTCCATACGTGAAGTTAGCAGTTGAGGAGGCAAGAAAAACTTGCAGAGATGCCACAGAATTCCAAACTTCATAGAAGCTGTTTTAGCAAGAGATGAAATGTGAAGTTTCCAGTTTTGATTATGAGTAAAGGACAGTCTGAGGGTATTCAGTGTAGAAGTAGTACATACATGTACATAATTGTTTTAAAGTGCTTAGGAATAACCATAATTATACTGGAAGATAAAAAAAATTTAGTCTTGTAATAATATCATGAAAAATGCTATTTATGTGGTTCCTGCTTATGGATACTTTTATAATATATATATATATATATATATATATATATATATATATATATATATATATATATATATATATATATATATATATATATATATATATATTTGATAATAAAATTACCAGTCCACAATGATTGCAATGTGCTGATCACTTGTCATACTTCCAGGTGGAATATGATCAGCTCTTTGAGGCAGCTGTGGACAGTATCTTCAGCAGCCCCCGATCAGGAGCCTGGCAGTTTCTGGCAGTCATCCCTTACGGCAGTGTGTCCCTCACAAGGCTAGTCTTTAACTATCATATTTTGTATAACTGTATGGTATCATATTATAATTGTTGTATCACAGTGATTTGTGGGATTTAATACACATGTGTAACAAGTGTACTGTTGATTTCTCGTACTGAAAGTCACATTCGTTTTGTGTCTGTAGTGCATTGAGTCTTGTATGATTTGTCTTGTTGGTTTTGTATATCACTATTGATGAATAAAGTAACCTAACAGGGACATATTTATCTCAGGTTGTGGAAGATTGTTTACAAACTACATGTTGGGATGAAGAGGGAATCAATTGAGGCAGCCAGCAAGAAGAATACAGAGAACCTCACAGCAAATCAGTGGGCCGAGCTGGTGGCCCACTCAGACACTAGGGGACAGTTCCATGATTGCCTGCTGAAGCTGGAGGAAAATGAAGGCTTCTACCTCCTCTCAGCACTGGCCAACATGACAGTCACCAGGGAGCCCACAGAGAATGTCTTCATACAGGTAGGGGAGAATCTTTTTTTCTCTTCTTTTGACCTCAAGTATCATATTGTTTATAAAGTTTGTGATTTTATTTAAGAACTTTCTGGTGAATTTGAGTTCTTGGATAATTGGAGAGTGATTTTTTTCAGTTTTTAGACAAGGAAGAATTTAAGATATATTGATTGATTAAAATGTATTGATTAATTAAGGTAATATTTAAAATTTTTATTAGTCTTAAAGCACTTAAGTGTAGATTAATATTTAGAATGTGCTCTTGTAAAACTTCTGATTCATGGTTCAATGATTCCCACAGGTGGTGGTGAGCAATATCTTTGAGGTGGCCTTCATCAATGAGGGCACAAGAGAATCACTGTGTCGCACTGGTCGTGACCTGCTGGCCTCCGTGGGAAGCACTCATCCTGTCATCATGTCACACCTACTCACCACAACTCAGGTGAGTATTTAGGTGATCAAGTCATTAATTCAAGTGTGTGTGTGTTGATAAATGTTCACTAGCAAGAAGATGAGGAGATTGATACAGTGCTGGGTAAATAAAAAGATAAGCAATAGTGGAGAGTGCAATGTGTTCACAAGTTAAGCTTTCTCCTCTAAAACCATTTCTCTGAATCAAACATTGATTTCTCCTTTTCTCTTAGAAATATTAACAGTATAGACATGCAAACTTCAATGACTGTTATCCTTATGCAGGAGAAAATAATGCACCTGGGAAGCATGGCATTGTACCTGTTCCGAGCACTGCCCATTGAGGTGTGGTGCCCCACTGAGGAGGACATGACCTGTGTGTCCCACTGGCTGCTCTTCATGCCAGCCGCCAGTGTGGAGAACCAGCTGGCCCGTGTGATACTCTCTAAGCTCAACTGGAGTGAGAATGAGGCCAAGACAAAACTGGTACTGCCACAGGAACTGCACCAAAAGGTGAATTGTTTACTTTATCAAGAATGTAAATTGTAGGTGTGATTGTTGAGTGTTCTACATAGAATAATAACAGGCACAGACAAGGAAATTGTATGTACTTTATGCAATTGGTGAAAGTGTGAAAATACTTGCATTGATTGACTCAAAGTGAACATGAGTCCCATTTCACTAATATCTGAAATAACAAATAATTGTTTTCTGCTCTGAAAATTTCCATCTTAGATCTATTTTGTCTGTTTTATAATTGAAGGATTGACTTGATATCCTCTCTCAGGTGGCACTGACTGTCCTGGAAGCTCACATCAAGATATGCCGTGATCTCTACTCTGGAAACCTTCTGACAGAGGGTGTGAAGCATGTGACAGCAGCCATGTACACCCCTGCTCCTGAAAAGGTGGGTGAGACATGCTGGCCAGATACACACACTGACTGGATTCATATGGTTAAATGCAAAAGGCTTGATGGGACATATTTGCTGGATGAAATGTAAGCTATATGGATGTTGTGTTTTTGTTATGCAGGTGTTCTTCCTGTGGTCATGGGAAATGTTAACTCGCCTGCGTCTTCATCGCCTGGACCAACCAGAGTCACAGGTGCGTGCTGCTCTGGCCTGCCCCGCCTCCCTGCTGGTGGACATGCCAGACCCAACCTCCATCACAATCACACAGGCGTAAGTTCCAGTCCTCACACTCCACCTCTGTCCTGAGTCACTGAGATGGGGAATATAATGGTAGCTTAGTAGAGCAAAGACAGCAAAGTAATTTAGGAGATTTCTGCGGGAGGTCATATTTTAGTGTTTTGAAACTTGTTTGTTTAAAATTTTGTCACGTGTCAAATTCATGTTTATACTTATTTTTGAGACAAAAATACACTATTTTTGTTTTTTATTCTGTCATAATGTTTTTTATGAAATATTTCATCCTTTTGAAATCCATAATTTCACTTTTTTTTTTCAAGATTCAAAAATGTTTTTTCTTTTTTCTTTGGTTTGTGTAATTTTCACTTATGTAGTATTTTCAGCTTGTTTCCCTTTTATACATGTATAATGCAGTGTGTAGTTTTTACTTATGCAGTATTTTCTTATTGTTTTTCATTGTGCATTTATACGTCAGGTCCCTGATGAACGTTGTGAAGCGTGGCATAATGGACAAGAAACCACTGGCACTCTATGCTGCTCTCCTGATGACCACTTGGGGACACTCCTTGCCTGAGGTGATCTACAGTGGTGCTTGATAATTATTTTTTACTTACCATGGAGATGTCTGACACATTTCTATGCCACCTTTATGTTTATAATGAGTATGATGTTCTTTGTTTGGTCAGATATGTGAGCATGGTGTGGAGTGCATGCATGAGCTGGTGGTGCAGGGGCGGTGTGAGGCCATCATTCATGCCCTTGGACAGATCACCCCCCTCTTCTTTTCCCAACCAGAGGACCTCACCACCAACACCAGGTGAGGAGAGATTGATTTTTGTTTATTTCTTTAGGTTTCTCTATTTTGATGCAGGATTGCATTTGTTGTTAGAAATTAGATATGTATGAAAGTATCCTACTGTTATTGCCTAAACTTGAAAATTGTTGGAAATGTGCTTGATTTAGTGATTATGTTATATTTTTCAAACATTACACAGAATGTTTAGGGTTTGTCATTTTTGCATTCTTTTCCTTTTTGAAGGAGCAAGTAGTAGCCTTTTTCTCCTTTATTAATTTTTTTCTCAAAGTAAAACAATAACCTCTGCAATGTTTCTTCTAGATTTATGTTGGCCGTTCAGAAGTGTTTGGCAGCTGACCAGTCCTACATAACACTGGCCAAGAGCTTTGTCTCAGCATCACCACCTGGCAAGATCCTCACTCTCTTTGCTGCCATGATTGTCCACCACATCAAGGATCACAAGAGGTAGACCCTGCTGTCTTGCTATAATTACTGCTGTCAACTGACTCTTCATCATTGGCAGTGCTCCTATAAATTGAAGTCTTTACCATTCTGCTCTGATTTTGTTATTGATGTTCTAATTTACCAGACTAATTTTGTTGACTTTTTATTTATCTCATTTATTTATTTCTTTTATTTTCTTATGGCTTCATGTTCTGTACATTTTTTTTTTTTTTTTTTTTGTTTGTCAAGTTTTCAGATTAAGTGTGAAGTTTTATGAAACTAATAGTAAACTCTCATCATATTTTGTTTATACCTATGTAGATTAACTAAAAAAAAATTGAGAAACTAAGTTATTTGATGAAAGTTAATGAAGATGATGGTAATACTGGGTATTTATTGACAGTGAGGAAAATTCTGAAAGCATGACATTGATAAGTGACCAGAACACATTCAACAGTCTTGGTCTCCACAGGTACAGTTTTGTGTCTGGAGCACCAGCTGTAAGGTTTTGGCTGCAGCTGCTCATTGGGGTGCCTGAGTGGGTGCACAACAGCTCTGTTCTCTACTTACTGGACATCATCTGCCAGCATGCCTTTGTGCAGCCTATCTGCTGGCAAGAAGTCCTTAGGGCATTCTCAGAAGTCATGAAAGTAAGAAAGGGTCTCCAGTGTTGATAATTTAATTTTAAGCTTGTTTTGTTTGGACTTTTTTTTTCTGACAGGTATTTTCCTTGCCTTCTTTAATAACAATTTGAATTTGAAATCAAATGGCACGGTCTCTTTCATCCTGCTTGCTCTCACTGGTGTATCAGAGCCCTGAGTACCAGCACACAGGTGGGGGAGGAGTGTTTGCCTTGCTCTCTTGGCTGACAGCTGGAACCACTGCCCCAAACTCCCTGTTGGTGCGTCCTCAGCGCCTGAGTTCCCATGGTTCACCATTGCTGTGCTCATCCTGGAAACACAGCAGGAGATTGGATCAGGGCTGTGGAAGAATCTCTTGGTGGAGCTCTTCAATCACCCTGACATCGGACTGGAGCAAGCTGTCAAGGTATTTATTATACATTTTGTTCCATATTGAAATATGTTTTGTATGTGTAGCACTACTGAGCTCCTGCAACACATGTATTTATACTCTTATTGAAATATAAGTAGATCTCAGTATTCCCTGGAAATTGATTAGTATTAAACACCTAAGTTTATTATTTCTACAGAAAGTACAGTCAGATTTGGGCCTGGGTCCTGTATCGTCCAACCTTCTCAGCATCTACCGGTGGGGCCAGCAGGTGGTGGATCTCCCAGCAGACCACCCTGCCCTCCCTCTCACCCTGCAGATGTACTTCCTGCTTCACCTGGCTCGTGTTCCTCCCCAGCCTGGGTGAGTCCACTTGTAATGTTTCCTTCATGTTTCAATTTATGCATTTATACCAATGAATATAGTGTGGTAAGAGGCTATTCTGAAAGCATGTTCTGTTAAAGTCTACAGCAGTAATTGCATTGTTTATTTTGTAGGATGTTTTATCAATTCTTACTAGTGAACGGATTTTCTCATAAAGATATCTTAAGAGATTTCCAAGGTCCATATTCTTTTTCTTGATCAGCTGGTGTGTTTGTTGCTTGTTTTGGCAATTAATTTGTTATTTTGAATGTTTCTGTTGTTTCAGGAAATATGAATGTTGCAGTGTTGTTTCCGAGTTCTATAAAGGATACATTAATTCCTCTTTCTTGGGAAAGATAAAGAAGAAAGTGCTGACATGTACTGAGCTTCTTGAGTCTAGAGTGCACCAACAGCAAGATCAGGAAGATGAAGACAACCCACCAAACCCTCAGGTGAGAACATTCAAATTTAGCAACTACAGTGACTTAAGTCCCATCTCTTCTTTTCAATTGGTGGCTGGTATTGACTCAGATGTATTTCATTAGTGAACTTATTTCACTGTTAGCTTGGTGCAATGGCCCGTTTGGTACGAGGAATGCAGGCGTGGCTAGAGGAGGAGCGACTGTATGAGCCCGGAGTGTACCTGCCAGCCCTGCCCCCTCACCTGCTGCCTCATCACCTTGTTCAAATCTTCCAGGTGGGATGAAGCACTTGTTGGACTATACTTGTATACAAACATTTTAAATTAGATATACATAAATAGGAAACTTCTTTAAAGGTCTGTCATGTGGTATTACTTAGAAAGTGGGTTTTTTTTTTTTTTTTTTTTTTTTCTTTTCTCAAGCTAAACCTAAACTTTGGTTTAACTCAGCCTGTTCTCGTGCTATACATGATAGAGAGGTTGCCCACAAAAGTTACTTGAGCCTTCCATCTCCTGAATCTCATGCACTTTATATTTCTGCCTGGAATTATGCCAAGTCTGTTCTTCAACTCGCCAAACACTCCTTCATAAATAAATGTCAAAATTTTTCAAACTCAAACTCCCCTTGAGACTTCTGGCATCTGGCCAAAAAACATCTCCAATAACTTCACTTCTTCATCTTTCCCTTCTTTATTTCATCCTGATGGCACCACTGCCATCTCTTCTGTCTCTAAAGCTGAGCTCTTTTCCCAAACCTTTGCTAATAACTCTACCTTGGATGATTCTGGGCTTGCCCCTCCCTCTCCTCCTCCCTCTGACTATTTCATGTCTTCAATCAAAATTTTTGTACTGATGTTTTCCTTGCCCTCGCTGGTCTAAATCTTCGGAAGGCTATGGACCTGATGGGTTCCCTCATACTGTACTCAAAAACTATGCTTCCATGCTTGCACCTTGTGTGGCCAAACTCTTCAAACTCTATCTATCAACTTCTACCTTTCCTTCTTGCTGGAAATTTTCCTACATTCAACCTGTTCCTAAAAAGGGTGACCGTTCTAATCCCTCAAACTACTGCACTATAGCTTTAATCTCTTGCTTGTCTAAAGTTTTTAAATCTATCATGAATAGTGTGAGGGAAACTGGAGGCCACGATCTCTTGCCCCCAAAATATATGATGTTAAGCCAGGATTAATTAGACTAGCTCTTTGGAAAGGAAAACAAGACAAAACAGAATGAGTGTATTAACACTAAGAGACAATAACAAACAACTGAACCACTGCTGTCGTGTGGAAGGAGACGGCATGCTGAGTCACTGGGGTTAGGCGCACTAGTGAAGATCCACTCAGCAACAAGCCAGGAGGTGAAGTCCAGAAGCTGGTGTGTGGGAGGGAGACGACAGCAGTGGCAGGTGGAGGTAAAGAGAGAAGCAGCAGGAGCCCAGGCTGGCTGCTCTTCCGGTGAGACGAGGAACCAGCTCGAAGAGAGACGAGGTGTTCACCGAGGGGCGGTGTGCTGGTGTCAGTCCTGGCCTCAAAATCTGCCTCCCATCGTAGCCTCGAAAGGGTGGAGCCAAGGCCAGTAGCAAAGCCTCGTGGTACCGAAGCCTCATGGTGGGAGGAGCCAAGGCCAGTAGGAAGCCTCGTGGTACTGGAGATCCAAAACTTAACAAGGGCCTGCCTGGGGGGTATAACGAAGCCAGCTGAGAGTATAGAAGGTAGTTAGTAAGGGAGGAAGAGCCGGCACGGCGTATCTCCCTTACACATCCCCCCAAACAAGAATCTGCTGCAAGTAGATTACACAATATTAGTAGGATCAACAGGATCTACTAAGCAAGTCAACACCTAGATTATATTTTCCGGCTACATGAACAACTCTGAATTTGTAGGCTTGAAGAGACAAGGCCCAGCGAAGCAGTCTATCATTCTTGCCTTTGGACAGTCGTCGTAGTACTGCAGAAGAATGGCCCCAATCCCGCAGCTAGAAGCATCAGATCTCAGGACGAAGGCAAGATCTGGGTTCGGCAGACGGAGGACTGGTGGACGGACCAACTGGTCCTTTAGGTGTTCGAACCGCATCAACAAATCCTCACTCCAGATCAAGGGTTCTGGAACAGCCTCCTTGAGAAGATCATATAGGGCCCCGGTGTATTCAGCTGCCTGAGGAATAAACAACCGGTAAAAGGACACAAGTCCAAGGAAAGCTTTGAGAAGCTTCTTGGTGGTAGGTGGAAGCATGGCAAAGATATCCTTTGTTTTGTCATGTTGAGGCCGAAGGTTTGTCCCGTCGGTGATGAATTCGAGGTAGTGGATGGAGGACATGCCAAAACAACACTTAGATGGCTTGATGGTGAGATGATATTCTCTCAGCCGTTGAAGAACGCCTCGCAAAGCTTGAAGATGTGTAGGCCAGTCCTTTGAATAAACAAAAATATTATCAAACTAGAAGGAAACGTTGGATAATCCAGCGAGTACAAGGTGCATGAGTTGAATGTAGGTAGGGTGCACAGGCAGTAGAGAGACCGAAGGGCATACGATGAAACTCCATTAACCCAAGGTGGGTTGGAAAGGCAGTGAGAGCTTTGGCCCTGTCGTTAAGAGGTACTTGATAATAAGCTTTACACAGATCTAACTCGCTGAAATACTTGGATCCTGAGAATTTATGTAAGTCTTCAGTAATGTTGCCAGTGGGTTCTGCATGGAAAACAGTGATAGAGTTTAACTGACGGTAGTCAATGGCCATATGGTAGGACTTGTCTGGTTTCCTTACCATTACAACAGGAGAACAGTGGGGAGAGGATGAGCGTTGAATAATCCCTGTTGAAAGAGTGTCTCAACTTCCTGTCTGAAAGATGGCTGGAGATGAATAGGGACTGGATACACCTTACTCTGCACTCGGTCGGTCGTGGTAAGGGTGATGTCATGTTCCAAGGTAGTGCAGTGACCTGGTATATCAGAAAATACATCCATAAACTCACCCAAAAGGTCTTCAATACTGGAATGCTGTTCCCAGGTGAGGGCTTCTCCTATATGAGACTGAAGATCAGAGAAGTCTGAGGAGCTCAGTGTCGTCGGGGTGTGGAACACTTCATCGGGAAGCGGCTCCTCAATAACGGTTGGTCCATCCTTCCTGGGTGCCGAGAGTGCTTCTAGCGTAGCAGCTTCATCCAGGACCTGAACACAATGGACTTGGGGTTGGCGATGGTATTTCTTTAAAATATTAACATGGAAGACTTTAGGCCCTTGGGGAACATCAACAAGATAGTCAACCTTAACCCTTTTCTCCAAGATCTTATAAGGGCCTTTCCAGGACACAAGGAGCTTGCTGGTATCACTGAGTAGCAGGATAAGAACCTCTTCTCCTGGCTTGAAGTTCCTATCTTGTGATTTGTGGTCGAAGTAGGTCTTGTAGAGGCGGCTGCTTACTTCAGCGTTCTGAACAGCAATCTTGCTGCACTCCTCCAGTTTATCTCGAAGCTCTAGAACATACTGGAAGCTGGTCCGTTCATCTTGTGGCAGTGTCTTGTCTTCCCAGAGGTCGCGGAGCACGGAGAGAGGACCACGGATGCTGCGTCCATAGAGTAGCTCGAAGGGTGAGAATCCTGTCCTGTCACTGGGAGTTTTTCTGAGGGCAAACAAGGTTGGTATTAGATATCTATGCCACTCACAGGGTTTCTCACTGCAGAGCTTCTTTAGGATCGATTTCAAAGGACTGTGCAGCCTTTCGATGTGACTGTTGCCACTGGGTTGATAGGGAGTAGTAAAGATGGGTTTGACTCTGAGTAGTCGATGTAGTTCCTCCATCAAGGCCGAGGTGAACTGCGTTCCATGGTCGGACAGGACTTCACGAGGGATGCCAACTCGGGAAAAGATGGTGAGGAGAGCTTCAGCCACTGAAATAGAGTCGATATCCTTTAATGTCAGAACCTCGGGAAATCCTGTGGAAAAATCTATTAGGGTCAAGATATACTTATGACCAGCAGATGATGGAGGTGATAGGGGTCCAACCAGATCTTTTGCAACCCGAGCAAAGGGTTCGATAACGATGGGCAGAGGCTGCAGGGGGACCGGTTTTACTCATCCCTTTTGAGAAAAGCGCTGGCACTTGTCGCAAGAACGGCAGTGTACTCTGATGTCGGTACCCATTCCCGGCCAGAAGAATTAGTCAGCAATCTTCTGCTCCGTCTTGTGATGCAAGTAGTGACCAGCTAAAGGATTTTCATGTGCAATATTCAATACAACGGGCCGACACTTCCGTGGAACAACTAAACATAGTTTCCCCACCTTCTCTGGACGGCGTGAAGAGAGACACTTCCTATAGAGGAGTCCGTCTTGATAAAGAAACTGGAAGGTGGAGTTGTTCCGGGCTTGGTCTATCTCTCCCATTGCAGCCTTGGTGCAGGCGATGGTCAGAGTATCACAGGTCCTCTGAAGCTGGCCAAATTCCTCAGGAGTGACAGACAGAGGCTGGAGATCTGGGAGATGAAGTGGGTGGAGGCGCTTCATTCTAGTGGTCGAGGCACGAGTCTCCACAGCACATACTGAGGAAGTAACAAGAGGCAGAGAGTCCTGGGAGATGGATGAAGTAACAGGAGGCAGAGAGTCTTGAGAGACAGATGAAGTAACAGGAGGCAGAGAGTCTTGGGAGACAGAGAAAGGCTTAAAAACTCTGGACTGGAAGTGTTACTGCTGAGGCAGACGAGAATCCTGGAACTGAAACTAGCTCATCATAACTGAAGGTAAGATATGGTTCCTTTGGTGTACGAACCCCAGGGACGTTACCTATTAGGACACTGGCAAACTAGATGGGAGCTCGGATTGCGTCAGTCCAACCTTCAAAGTAAGGACACGATGTAACACTGGACGATGGGAAAGGTATCAACACGGCCCAGGTAGTCAGCAACTTGACAGGCAGTTGCTAATGTCAGCATCAGGTAGAACTTCTTCTGCAACCACAATGCAGGAAAAGCCAGTATCCCTAAGGATTGAAGATGTCCATGATCCATTAACGGTGCCTGAAACAAGGGGCCGAGGAACACTGTGATCAGACAGGCAAAATCCTACTGTGAAAGGTTGAGATGGAGGACTGTCTTTGAAGGCACTAGGGTTTTTGGGCCACCGGGGTCTAACGTGGCCTAACTCACCACATCCATGACACTATATAGTGGAAGAAGTCGGTGAAGGTGATGAGTGAACAGGCTCGGACAAGAGACGAAGGTCGGTGTTCTTTGATGAAGGTGCGGATGTCAGGATTGAGCAAAGCCAAGAACTGGTCGAGTATCATGAACTCCTTTAGGGAATGGAGGTTTTCCGGAACTTGGGAAGCCTCTAACCAGCTCTGAAATAGACGGGTTAAATGAACTGGAAACTGGGAATAATTTTCCCCATCTCTAATTTTAGCAATGCGGAAATCAAGGCCATATCCGTCTGCAGTCTTCTTAAATCCTGTCAACAGAGACTTCTTAAGAGTGTCATAATCTTCTGTGGTCTCAGGAGAGAGGGAGACGTATAAATCAGCAGCTTTTCCTGTTAAGAGACATCCCAACCTCACAGCATACGTACTTGGTTCGATCTGTAACAGCCCTGCCACTCTCGCAAAACGGATGAGATAGGTAGCGATGTCTTCTCCTTCCTGGTACACTGGTAACGTGGGACGAACAGCTACATCTGGGATAGTAACAGCGTCAGGCTTACCTTGAGCAGTGATACGCATTCACTCAGTTTCAGCTCCCAGCTTAGCAAGTTCTAACCTCTTTTATCGCTCAGCTTCTTCCCTTTCCCTTTGTGCTTGTCGCTCAGCTTCTTCCCTCCGTTCTTGTCGCTCAGCTTCTTCCCTACGTTCGTGTCGCTCAGCTTCTTCCCTCTGTGCTTGTCGCTCAGCTTCTTCCCTCTGCTTGTTGCATCGCTGCTCGCTCCTCCCACTCATGTACCTGCTGGGCGTTGATGTACTGTATAATGTCTGTTCCTGAGAGACCAAGAGAGGTAGCCTGTTTTTGAAGTTGCTTGAAGGACAACATGGTAGATACGAACAGAATAAATAACCCCAAAAGAAATACAACCCAACATACAAAAACACCTCGCAAAAATGTAAGCACAAAGACTGAAGAAAATCTGTCAGTCTAAACAAGTGAAGCAATTATAAAATTGTCCACTCAATAAACACAGCAAAGGAAGCTATGTGGATAAATAACAACTTACAGGAATGGACGTCTGTAAGGAACTCACTTCCGGGCCTCAGACAGTGAGTGCGCTCAAGGCGACTATAGAGCTGTAAACCTTTCAAGGGCTGGAACGATAGAGCAATTAATAATACAAGTTAATCCTGGCGAGGTCGCCACGTGTGAGGGAAACAGGAGACCACAATCTCTCGCCCTCAAAATATATGATGTTAAGCCAGGATTAATTAGACTAGCCCTTTGGAAAGGAAAACAAGACAAAACAGAATGGGTGTGGCTTCTGTCAAGGTTGCTCTACTGGTGATCTTCTGGCTTTCCTTAATGAGTCTTGGTCATCCTCTTTTAGAGATTTTGATGAAATCTTTGCTGTTGTGTTAGACATATTAAAAGCTTTGGAGAGAGTCTAGCACAAAGCTTTGATCTCAAAACTACCTTCCTACTGCTTCTATTTTTCTCTCTGCAACTTTATCTCAAGTTTCCTCTTTAACCGTTCTGTTGCTGCTGTGGTAGACAGCCACTGTTCTTCTAAATCTATCAACAGTGGTGTTTCTCAGCATTCTGTCCTTTCACCCACTCTCTTCCTTTTATTCATTAATGATCTTCTTATCCAAACTTCTTGCCCTATCCACTCTTATGCTGATGATACCACCATACACTTTTCCAAATCTTTTTAGAGACGACCAACCCTTCAGGAAGTCAACAGGTCACGCAAAGATGCCATTAGATGTCTAACTTCTGATCTTTCTGATTGGGGCAGAGAAAACTTAGTAGTGTTCATTGCCTCAAAAACTCAATTCTTCTATCGATCAACTTGACACAACCTTCCATACAACTATCCCCTTTTCTTCAATGACACTCAACTGAATATCCTCGGCCTGTCCTCTACTCATAATCTAATCTGGAAACTTCATTTTTCATCTCTTGCTAAAACAGTTTCTATGAAGTTAGGCATTCTGAGGCATCTCTGCCAGTTTTTCTCACCTCCCCAACAACTCTGCACAAGGGCCTTATCCGCCCCTGTATGGAGTACTCTTCGCATGTTTAGGTGGTTCCACTCATACAGCTTTATTAGATAGAGTGGAATCAAAAGTTTTCATCTCATCTATTCCCCTCCTCTATCTGACTGTTTTCAGGCTCTTTCTCACCACCAGAATGCTGCATCTCTTGCTATCTTTTATTGCTATTTTCATGCTAACTGTTCTTTTGATCTTGCTAACTGCATGCCTCCTCCTCTCCTGTGGCCTCACTGCACAAGGCTTTCTTCTTCCTCTTCCTCCTGTTCTGTCCAACACTCTAGTGCAAGAGTTAACCAGTACTCTCAGTTTTTCGTACCTTTCTCTGGGAAACTGGAATTCTCTGCCTGTATCTGTATTTCCAACTTCCTTTGACTTGACTTCACTCAAGAGGGAGGTTTCAAGACATTTGTCTCTATCCTTTTACTAATTCTATCGGCTCTTTAAGGAGACTGGCAACTGAATGGGCCTTTTTCCATTATATTTTTTATGCCCTTGGCCAGTCCTCTCTCTCTCTCTCTCTCTCTCTCTCTCTCTCTCTCTCTCTCTCTCTCTCTCTCTCTCTCTCTCTCTCTCTCTCTCTCTCTCTCTCTCTCTCTCTCTCTCAAAAAAAAAAAAAAAAATCGTTTTGAAATACAGAATTAGTATGTAATAGTGAAAGTAAGAGTCAAGATTTCTAATACTTTATTAGATTTGTAAGAACTGTGATGACTTTTTCTATCTGATGGTATTTTTCCCATAGGGTAACTGGGAACCATGGCCTGAAGCTGTTGATCGAAATGCCATTGAAGATAATAGCCAAAACCTCCTCAAGTAAGTCTAACCTTAATTTTTTTTATGGAACTGAAAGCAACTCTGTATCTTTTTTTTTCCATATTTATTTCATTATTCTTTATTGATCAAATTAAGCTCAGTGTTGTTATCTTTATCACATAAATTATTGGGCTTAAAATCTTATACTTTACAGCTTCTGTATGATCTTTCATGTCCTCATACTTCATACTTATTTTAACTATATATATCAGACTGGCAGCATCAAATACTTCCCTAGATTGTACTTATAGAAAGTCATATTGTAAACTGAGCTTTCATGACTTCTGATTGATTCTTCTTGACTTCACACTTCATATCAGAGCTTGGCAACATTATGCATGTCATACTGTATACCCTCCTTAAGAATGTGACTACAAAAAAGGCAAGATAAATTATTGTCCTTCATGATTTCTTCTTAATTCCTTGTGACATGATACCTTTTATCTGCCTTCATAGAGCGTTACAGCATTACACACATAATATTATATATGCTATTCCTTCTTGATTCTTTGTGACATATCTTTTACCTCCCTTCACAGAGCATTACAGCATCACAAACCTTGTATTATACAGTCCTAACCCCTAATATGCTTCTTCATGGGTGACAAAAACCAATGCATATTGTAAAAATGCATATTGTGAACTGAAGAATCAATGGAAAAAATGGTATATGGTCAGACAGCATTTCCTTTTCCTTGTTCTTTCAACTTAATAACCTTCTCCTTCATTTCTAAAGTGATCTTTTGATTCTTGGAATTTCTGGGTGGACCTATGATGATTTCTGGCTAGTGAAAATCACAGTGCATTGGTGAGGCAGAGGGGGCAGGGAGGCAGCAGATGTGTTGGGTGAGGGAAAGGCACACATGTTCACTAGCTGGAGTTTGACTGTCTGGTGATGAACTGACTTATGAGTCATAGTTATAGTCCATTGGTTCAGTGGCACAGAAATAGTGAGTCTGACATGAATGCATATTGGGTACAATTAGGTACATATTGAGAGTAAACACCATTTTTATCTTATAATATTACAATCAAATTTACAAACCAATAATTCCAATTCACCCATTTAAGACAATTAATAAGATATAATTAGTATTTTGGAAATGAAGCGGCATACTATGAGAAATGCATATTGTGAACACGATGCATCTTTGGGGTAATTGCTGCACCTCCCATTCTTTCCCAGAGTGTGGCACCAGCATCGCAATGGCAGTGGAAGCGCGTCAGCATCCCCGTCAGCCTCCCCTCAACACTCAGTCATGCAGGAGTGTCCAAAGAAACAAAAACAGAGAGACCACAGGGCAGCTATTCTTAAGAGGCTAGGCACCTACGAGCCTCCCAAGCCACCCCCTGCCGTGCCCCCTAGGAGTCCCCTGCACACCCCACTCCTCCATGACAAGACTCTCAAGGACCCAGATGCTTTGCTCTGCCATGTTCTTCACTACACAGGTCTCTCTCTCTCTCTCTCTCTCTCTCTCTCTCTCTCTCTCTCTCTCTCTCTCTCTCTCTCTCTCTCTCTCTCTCTCTCTCTCTCTCTCTCTCTCTCTCTCTCTCTCTCTCTCTCTCTCTCTCTCTCTCTCTGGTTCCTTATTTGTAAGTTATTATCACTACAGAGGCTTCATTATGCATAATTATTTTCTGTGTTATGATTCATCTTAATTATTTGTACCATTATTTGTCTTTTCCTAGAGGTATGGCACAAATATTATTGTCATTGTTGTCTTTACATGGCAACTGTTGATATTTTATACTGTTACATTGCCATTTTTGTTGCTGTTGGCAGTGTTGTCATTGTACTAAAGAAAATCACAGATCTGTTGCTATTGTAATTTCTATCACTGTTATTTGACTTGCTGTATCAATATTTGCATACTGTTAATGGTGTTATCAATGGAATGAACTACTATACTATAAAAAGCAGATATCTGTCATTGCCACCAAATAGACACATCTCACACATCAAGCATGTATATTTTCAGACCTGGTTGCTGAACACTCAAGTGCAGTAAACATCTGGTGTAAGGAGTTGTGTGCACTGGACTGTGTGTACCGGGAAGTGTTACCACGGCTCTGGTTCAACACAAACACCAAGATGGTCCAGACAGCCAAATGTAAGCCTCCAAAGGTTGGCCGGCAGCAGCCTGAGTGTTGTGGAGAGGCAAGCATTGTGCTGGAGGTGTGTGCTATCATTGAAGTACCTTAATTATTGTGTTCTGTGCTTTTACATTGATGATTTGTTTGTAGTGTTGCCTTAAAAGTTTATGAATGGAGAGATAGGTTTCACTTTTCCCTCTCTTGCTTTCAGTTTTCAGAGGCTCGCCTAAATGAGAGAGAAAATGCTCGCATTGAACAGAACAGGGAACAGTCTGAGGGTGTGGTGCAACGGTGCCTCAAGCCTCCACCGCTGCAGTTATGTCAGGCTGCTGTTAGTCTAGAGGCAATCATCACGTGAGTCTTTGTTGCACTGTTTGTAGTTTGGCATTCATAGAGGGAGTTATGGAAATTGTGGTCATTGGTGAGTTGTCTTATCTTTGTGTATGGTCATACTGGTTGTTGTTGATTTGATTTTGCATCACCTTATAACCTCAGTCAATTTGTCATATATTTGCTTGGCTTTTTTTAAATATGGGTGTGTTACTGTCAGTGTGTTGGCATCACCTTGTCTCTGCAGCACGCTGGTGAACAGATTCCGCAAGGCAAAGCATGGGGAAAGCAAACAGACCCTCTTCCAGCTTCTGACAAGTGGCCGGCAAGTCTTCTACCACATTGTGCAGCTCACCTCAGAGGACACCAGTGCCTATCCTCCTGCCAAGCAGTTGATTACCTCCTGTGCAGAAGTTCTTGGTCAGGTAACACAAAAAGTTTGTTACTCCTATTTGAACATAACTCAACATGCTTATAATATCAACTTAGCACTTTTTTGGTTGTGCAGTTGGGTGTGATAGCAAAAAAATTATCACGATAACTGATAAATCAATAATGATACCATTATCAATGATAATTGATATCTGGTGAAGATTTAATGTAATAACCAGAATGATGCTCCTGACAGGAATTTGTGAGTGGCCATGGGGATTGCCAGGAGAAGTTAGTGTCTGAAGTTCTGGAGTGGGGAGGGCAGGTGGGAGGGCTGCTGGCACCTCACTTCACCCCGAGTGTCACCAGCACCGCCACTTTCCTTTCTCTGTATTCCTCCCTGTGTCGCCATGCCTCGGTATCACCTGACCACACCTTCATGTTGCTCTCCAAGGTGAAATAGAAACACATTACCTGCTCACTATTATTCCCTTATTTTGTAATCTACTCTCCTTTCCTTCATTCAGTGTTCCTTCAGTCACTCATTGTTCAAATAATTGTTTGGTTTACTAGGTCTTTTGAAATCTTTGATTAATTTTACAAAACTCCGTAGTTAGTATTACAGTTGTTAGTCAGTGAATCAAGCAAGCAGCTTATTTACCTATATTCATGAATTTCCATTGGAAATTTTACTTTTTACAAATACAAAGATTACAAAAGAGAAAATGATATAATAGAATAGCCAAAGGACTGGAAATATGATGCCATTAATCATATGTCTTCATCAGTTTGATCTGGAGAACTGGGTGTCCACTGCTCAACTGAGCACTGGCGAGTGTAGCAAGCTGGTGGGGAGTGTTGGGGCAGCTCTGTGTTCCCTCCTGCCCCAGCCACAACCTAGTCTTCTCATGGTGCTTGAGGTAATGTGGAGTGGATTGCTGTCTACACTTATGAATTTAATGTATTTACCTGTCTGAATACATTTTCTCTCTGCATTGAAAGAAATTAGTATATTTCATACATTCAATCAAAAAGCATTGAACGTATAATGAACATAAAGGAAATATATTGGATATGAATGCATCCTCACTCTATCTGGTATATATTTAGTTTTATATAATACCAATCACTCTAAAGTGCAAGGTAATAGCTTTTCTGACGTGTGCACACAGCTGTACCGAGTCCACTTGAAGAGTTTGCTGAACCATAAGTTCCCTCAACACTACATGGAAGTGCTCAACATACTGCTTCAAGTGTCTGCCTCCACACAGGTGAGCTGCCTCACTCTGCCTCATCTCTTGCGTGAAGATATAGTTATTTTTAAGTGGTGATAATATTAGGATTGATTTAAGGATTTCTTTTTTTACCTATAGAGAAATTTTTTATGTAAACTAAACCTTAAGTCATCAGGCTTAGGAAATAATAGTCTTATTTTCTGCAAAGAAAGAATGCGAGTAGTCATGTTTATGTTATGTGTGCAGGAGGACTGTGGTGGGGTGAGCACTGGTCTGTGGTATGACCTGATCAATTCTCTGGCGATGGGTGTCACCTGCTTCACCCCAGACATGGAGCGGCAGGCTGTAGTGCAGGCTATTAGGGACTACGCTCAGCATCAGGCAAGACTCTCACAAGCTATGGTAAGTTTTCCATGCAACTCATAGACAGCCTAGAGTTACCAGTTAATAAGGAAGTTAGATTTTAAAGATTTGATGTACAGTGGAACCTTGGTTTACAGACTTAATTAATTCCTGAAGGCCATTCATGAACTGAAATGTTTGTGAACCAAAAAAATTTTCCCAATAAGAATAAATGTAGAATAGATTAATCCATTCCTGGATCCCAAGGCTGTGTTTAATAGAGCAACTCGGCATTCACCTTGTAGTCCCTGCAGCACATATCCTCTCTCAAATGCTTTTGTGTGCCTCTCAGCTGGAATAAACAAAGATTGTTATTGTTATAATAAAAGCATCTAACTGACAGCAAGATGGGATACATTGATCTTCCTGATGACTTTTATCATGCATCACTTGCTGTCCTGGTTGTGAGGTGCCTCTGTGTTGTGATCAACTGTGATGACAAATATGGTGGCCTAAACAAATATTTTGCAGAATCTCGTGATGCCTGAAACTTGACATACCAGCAAAGCATCTTGGAAATACAGTTATACTTTGAGATTCGAATGACCCAACATATAATTTACGCCTTGAAATACGAGGATATTTTTAAGATACGAATAGCGATACATGGCGCTGAAAAGAAGAGACTTAGAAGAGTCTTGCAATAGATATGAAACACAAGATAATTGCAAAATATGAACGTGGTGTGCGTATCTGTGACTTGGCCCTTTGCACTAACGCTAGTAGTAACTGTAAAGTCAAACCATTGTTGGTGTATCATTCTGAGAACCCCAGGGCCTTTAAAGCATCTAAGGTGTTAAAAGAAAACCTCCAGGTCTTGTGGTGTGCCAATAGTAAGGCATGGGTAACTCGCCAGTTCCTCCTCCATACTACATATATGAAATTCTATCACAGCGTCGGTAAGTATGAATGCATGTTTAACCCCTAAAGCTCTCGCAAACTCAGCAGGTTTGGCAAGAAACACACAAAATAGCCTGTATTCACATACTGATTACACTTGGAAATTCAATAAATGAGTGCCCACAAGCAACTCTTCCTCTTTGCAATGCAAAAAACCAGAAGTCTCTAGATGCTGTGGTTACCAATATACAGGCAATCCCCGTTTAACGAAGGGGTTACGTTCCTAAAAAACACTTCGTTAAGCGAAACTTTGTTAAGCGAACCGATTATAACAAGTTTAACCCTTGATTTGAACTTCCATTGGGAGTAAGCAAAGCGAGAGTGCATCATAGTACAGTAAAAGGTTTAATGAAAGTAAAAATTATGAAGTTAAACATTTAGGTAGTTTAATTTAATTCATTATAATGTACACTAATGTATGTATGTATGTAACTTTATAATGTTGATGATCTTAACTTTATGAAGGGAAGGAGAGTGAAACGGGAAAGACACTAACCGGCAACATGTGGAATGTAAACAAAGTGCGCATCATGGTACTGCATACAAAACTTATGTACCACATTTCCACAAGGCTTTCCATTTTATCCATTGTAGAGTCACGAGTTCAGGTGGTTCTTTTAGCTTGCAAGGAAGATACGGTCTCACCAGCCTTCTTAATAGAGTCTGCTGACTTGAAAATAGTAGACAGTAGATGGAGTCAAGATGGTGGCCAGCAATGTTATTAGTTTTCTGGCCTCTCTCGTGTCTGTGAATAATACCCAGCTTCACTTCGAGAGTAAGACACTTCCTGGTCTTCTTAGGAACGTTAGGCCACATTGCAGGGCGTTTTGGTGGTAAGTTGAACTAGGGAAGATGAGCTACTGGTGACGCTGTTATGTTTTGACTGGGGAGTGAGTGGTGCACGTGATCTTGATCTTGATCTTGATGCTACAGGTAACGCAGAATTTCTTCTGAGTCAGGCCTTTGTATCGGCAGCGCCTGTGTTGTCCACGAGAGGCTTGATCTTGATCTTTATTCTACAGGTGTTTCAGGATTTCTCCTGAGGCAGGCCTTAGTACCAGCAACTCCTGATGTATTCAAAAGCCTGTCAGCTTGCATGATACAGTGGGGCTTTCAAATTTGGAAAAAATTACTTGGATAAAACTTCGTTAAAGCGAGTTTGGTGTTCGTTAAACGAGCAGATGGTAGTAAAATGAAACCTTCGTTATAACAAAATTTCGTTGTGTGAACCTTCGTTAAACGGGGGTTGCCTGTATCAGGTTGAATGAGGTGGTATCATCGGTGTACTTGGTCTTGCATCCGATCGGGTTCAGCGGCCTTGGCTAAAGCGATAGAAAATGGGCCCCTTGTATCTCTCTTTCTCTCTCTCTCTCTCTCTCTCTCTCTCTCTCTCTCTCTCTCTCTCTCTCTCTCTCTCTCTCTCTCTCTCTCTCTCTCTCTCTCTCTCTCTCTCTCTCTCTCTCTCTCTCTCTCTCTCTCTCTCTCTCTCCTGTTCTGATACCACTCATTCAAAAGGTGTCTCCCCACAACATGGCAAGACACCTGAGGTATAGCAGTAAGGCACGTGGAAGAGGTGGCAGAATCAGACACTGTGAAATCGCTGTCGCTCCCACCATCCATCATTGGTGACACAGTGACGTAAAGCATATGTTTACTCCTAATGAGTGCTGCCAGCTCACAAGCAAAGAAAAATTAGAAGAAAATATAGCCGTAAAAAGCCTAAACATCTATCGACATGCCCCGTGTCTTGCCCCTGCCTTGTCAGGTAGAAGGAAGGGGGGAGGTGGGAAGTCGGAGTGGGATGGAGAGAGAGTGAGGCAGAGAGGGAAGCTGGATTAGAACATGGGAGAAACCCTGGTCAGCTGAGGATTGGTGAGATGTATACTGACTTCCTAAGTAAAATAAGTGACGGTCAGTTAGTCAACATTCCATATAGAACAATAAAATCACAAAACAACGATCCTATCCTAAGTGGATGACAGACAGATTAAAATTATGTATAGGGCAGAAAAGGAATATATAGAAGAGGCTAAAGGCAGGAGATGAGGCTTTAAGGCCACTATACCATGAATTAGTAAGAACAGTTAAGCAGTTAACAAGGAAATCTAAAAGTGAATATGAGTTGAGGGTAGCCAACCAAGCAAAGATGGACACCAAGGGATTTTTTCAGTTATACAAGATGAAGAGTAGAGAAGAATTAGGTTCATTAAAAACAACAAATGGGGAAATGGCTAGTTCAGCGGAAGAGATTAGTAGAATTATGAACGAGTATTTTTTAATTGTCTTCACCCAGGAGAACACACAGGAAATCCCAGATAGCGAAGAGGTATTTAGGGCAGAAGATAGTGAAAAGCTGACAGATATTCATATAACTAAGGCAATGGTAGAACAGGAGATAGATAAACTAAAGAAATTCAAGTCACCAGGACCTGATGAAGTATATCCAAGGGTTCTAAAGGAATGCAAGGAAGTCGTCAGCGAGCCTCTAGCGGTACTTTTTAGGATATCACTGGAGTCAGGTGAGGTACCTACAATGTGGAGAGAACCTAATGTGGTTCCCATATTTAAGAAAGGGGATAAAACCCTAATGTCTAATTACAGACCTGTCAGCTTGACTTAAGTTGTGGGTAAATTAATGGAATCAATGATAGCAAAAAAACATTAGGGAACACCTAGACAAACACAGCTTGATAAATCACACACAACATGGGTTTACGAAAGGGAAGTCGTGTCTTACAAATTTGTTGAGCTTTTATAGTAAGGTTTATGAGGCGGCAGATAAAGGTGATAATTATGACATTCTATACTTAGATTTCAGTAAAGCCTTTTTTTTTTTTTTTTTTTTTTTTTTATATACCATGTGGGCTTTTCACAGGAATTTATGGGCTAAAGGGGATACTTTTTAGGGTACTTCCTATCTTAAAGCCCACCCGCTAGGAAACTGTTGCTCCGAGTGAGGAAGCCCAACCTACACTCAGACCGTGGACAGGATTCGAACCCGTGCGCTTGGAGACCTCTAGGATCCCAAAGCACGCATCTTTGACAAGGTACCTCACCAGAGGCTCTTAAAAAAGGTCAAAGCACACGGTATAGAGGGTAGAATATTAGGTTGGATTAAAGCGTGGTTAGACGACAGGCGACAAAGGATAGTAATTAATGGATCTAATTCCGAGTGGGGGGAAGTAGTTAGTGGGGTGCCACAGGGCTCAGTTTTAGGGCCATTATTATTTCTAATATACATATATGTATATGAACGACTTGGATAGTGGAATTAATAGTGATATCAGTAAATTTGCGGACGACACAAAGATAGGTAGATTAATTAGGTCCGATTCAGATGCTAAGGCTTTGCAGGCTGACTTGGATAGGATGAAAGAATGGACAGATAGATGGCTAATGGAGTTCAATATTAATGAATGCAGGGTACTGAGCGTAGGTAGAGATAATCTAAGCAATACGTACACAATAGATGACGTGGCACTAGGAAGTTTCAAGTATGAGAAAGATTTAGGAGTCATAGTTAGCTCTGATCTCGGTACAAGGAAGCAATGTATTGAGGCCAGAAATAAGGCGAATAGAGTATTAGAGTTCATTTTTAGAAGTGTTAAAAGCAGGAGTCCTGAAGTAATACTAAAATTATACTTGGCGCTGGTCAGGCCACATCTTGACTATGCGGTACAATTCTGGTCCCCACATTACAGGAAGGACATAGCTCTGTTGGAGTCAGTGCAAAGGAGGATGACTAAAAAGATACAGGGAATGAGGGATATTCCCTATGAAGAGAGACTGAAAAACATTAATCTGCATTTCTTAGAGAGACATAGGTTAAGAGAAGACCTGATAGAAGTATTTAAGTAGTGTAAGGGTTTTAACAGAGGAGACATGAATGTAGTTCTTAGGATCAGTAGCAGGGACAGAACCAGAAATAATGGGTTTAAACTTGAATTCAGGTTTAGGAAAGAAATGGGAAGAAATTGGTTTTCAAACAGAGTGGTTGATGAGTGGAACGGTCTCAGTGGTCATGTAGTCAGGACTGAGTCAATAAGGAGCTTTAAAAGAAGGTTAGATAAATTCATGGATGGGGAAGATAGATGGAAATAGGTAGATTAAGCACACTGGGACTGCCTTGTATAGGCCTGGCAGCCTCTTGCAGCTTCTTTCTTTTCTTATGTTCTTATGTTCTTATGTGATGAATGTCTATCGATGTGTCCCGAGTTTTGCAGGTTAAGTTGTTATTTTGGGCAATATGGTACATTTATATCATGCATACAATAAACATTATATTTTAATATTAAATCTGTATTTGGTTGGTATTTAAAGCATGTTGATTTTTTGAGGGGGTAAGTTTGTATCACAATAACGAATTAATTCTATTTCCATTAATTTCTACGGGAAAAATTTATTTGATATACGATTTTTTTTATATAGAATGATTGTCACAGAAGAGAGAGAGAGAGAGAGAGAGAGAGAGAGAGAGAGAGAGAGAGTGGGGGGATACAACAGGCCGATAAACTGAGATGTGGCAACTGTGCAAGACTAGGTGTTAAAAAGTGGACCACACCAAAATGGCCACTTAAGAGTGACCTGACTAACACATTTCACTTTCTTGGGAGGCATAATGAGGGCCAATTTAATGCAAAAAAAAAAAAAAAACAGCACCACAAGAAACACTGTTTGCAGTTTGGTACCATGAGAACAACTGATGGTCCTTGCGATGCCATCTCACGCCAAAGCTAGCAACTCTGTTTTTGGATCAAAATTTTTGTTCTTGGGGCATTCATGGAACTAAGGTTCCATGTATAGTGTTATGTTTTAACTTTATTTTATATCTAAGGTATTGTTGCTTTTAATAGTTATGAAATGTAGGTGACACTTGAGATTAATCATCTTTTTGGAATTTTTACAGGTGGATGATACACTGAAAATGTTGTCCAACTACTTTGTGAAGCAGCGGCTGGAGTTTGGTCTGTACGGTCTTTACCCAAAGTACCGACTGCATATCAGACCTATTTCAGTATTCCTCTGCCTCTTGTCCCACACCTACATTGTCACCACACTGCATGCCAGACCTGGCACCCTCCAAGACGATGGTAAAACATGAGGAAAATGTGTTCATTCACTTGTAATTTTTATGATGTTTCTTTGTCAGAATAAGGTTAATGAAAAAGATAAGAAAAATATTAGTAAATTGAATGCTCAGATCCTTCTGGAAAGTATCAATTCATGAATAAACTCCTGAAATGTATGATAGACTATATTTTTCATTGAGTGATAAAAGGTTGATGTTTTGTAGAAAGATGATACATTGATAGATCAGTTCAGTCAGCATTGTTAAAAGAAGCTTAAACTGCTTTGTTTGTAGATGAAAGGTAAAAAGAAAGAAAATTGTGCTTTGAGGAATGAATGGTGGTGATCATGTCTTTGTCATTGACAGTGGTGCAGAAGGTGTGGAGGACAGTGGAGGGTGTGTGGGCTGGGTGGGTGGCCCCTCTAGGTGGTGCTGACAGACAGACATGCCCAGATTGGCTTCGTCACCTCACTCATGACATTCAGCTGCTGTTGCCCTGGGCTCCAAGTGATGCCAGTGCTGCTGACTCCATGGTTGCTATGTTTGTTGCTTCCATTGATTACATCCATGAGTTGCTACCAGGTGAGTCATATACTGTGCTATAATAACAAACTCTCTCTCTCTCTCTCTCTCTCTCTCTCTCTCTCTCTCTCTCTCTCTCTCTCTCTCTCTCTCTCTCTCTCTCTCTCTCTCTCTCTCTCTCTCTCTCTCTCTCTCTCTTATTATTGTTTTTACCTAGAGAAATCAAACTGGAATTAGAGATAATGATGAAACTGATTATATAAGTAGATAATATTGATTTTCTTTCTGTTTTTCGTAGTAATATTTAAATAGCATTGTTAAGGCTTCTTTTTACTAAATGCATAACCTTTACACACACACACACACACACACACACACACACACACACACACACACACACACACACACACACACACACACACACACACACACACACACACACACACAGGTCAGTCAAGCATGCTGTCCATCTTGTTGGAGTACTACAGTAATACCTTTGCTGTGAGAGAGGTGAAGAGTCATGTCTTGGTGGTAGTGCACACCCACCTTGCAGCCCTCTCCTGGCACCACCTGCATCCTTCCCTCCAGGACACCCTCACCCTGTGCAAGGTATGAAAGTGTTGGCTGGTTATCTCTTTTTAGTGTTGTAATTTTTCTCTTCACTCAATAGTTTACTACCATCACTTTTGTAGGTGTAATCTGACATAGCATTGAATTGAGAATAAATAAGTGTGCATTTCAGGTATTATCCGAGATTTTTGTATTATATTGAAAATTCAGATTATCTTGGATTCCCTATTTATTGAAACTACTGTGTTGAGAGATCTTCATACAGACCTTGTCCATACTTAAAGTTTAGATCTTTGCCATGTTTTCATATATGATTTTTGAAGCCATTGAGGAAATGAATAATAAGAGTGATGTGTGTGTGTGTGTGTGTGCACATGCATGTGTGTGTGTGTGTGTCACATGTAGGTGGTGGAGCAGTACCTGCCAGAGTGCCACAGCTTCATGGGGCAGGTGTTAGTGCAGGTGAACTGGGGAAAGGTCCTTGAGGCTGCACTGGCACCCCCCACCACCAACAGCCACATGGCAATCAAGGCCTCACAAGGGTAAGCCAAACAGAGTTGAAGAACTTTGTGATATGAGTAAGACGTCTCTTATTATTCCTGGTTGTAATATAAATTTGTTATGCATATTTTATATACTTCACCCTCCTTTAGTAATAGTAAGGTTTTAGCATTTTCTAAGTTAGTCTTATGTATTCCCTTATTTTACTTATCTCCTTACCTCATGTGTGATTTTTATACAATATGTTTTATATAATGTGTTTTGTTTTTATGTTTCAATTCATTATTGTAATTCACTTCTCATATATTGAAGAGAATCACTGTTCATGTGTTTAGTTATCAATACAAAATGACTAATTAGTACTGTAACATGTCTTTTGTATGTCTAACTATTTATTGTTTGTCCATCATCATCAGTGAGTGCCATACATCTGTGGGGAGTTACTCATCAGATCAGATTGCTGCCAAACTACACACCTGCCTCCTCAACCTCCTAGTGAGGATCTCCATGGAGCCAAGTGTGAGACAGGTGAGTGTAACATTTGAATTATACCATGTTTGCCAAAGTACCTAATCAATTTTTTTTTTCCCTCCATACTAGAGCATGTGGTCTTAAATTTCAAGCTCTTTTGTTGTAGATAACTTTGCACTAACACCTTTCCTATCTTGTTCATTGATGGATAAAAATCAGTATATAATATAGTATATCTATTCATTTACACACACACACACACACACACACACACACACACACACACACACACATAATGAGAAATGGATAATGAGAAACTGATCTTGAGAGAAGAATATGACATCCGAAGCACAAGATCGCATAGTAAAAAGCTGAGAAAGGGAAGATGTCTGAGAGATATTAAAAAATATAGTTTCCCGCAGAGATGTATTGAGACGTGGAACAGTTTAGAACTTTAGATGAAGAAGTAGTGTCTGCAACGAGTGTGCACACTTTTAAAGTAAGATTGGATAAGTGTAGATATGGAGACGGGGCCACACGAGCATAAAGCCCAGGCCCTGTAAAACTACAACAACTAGGTAAATACACACACACACACACACACACACACACACACACACACACACACATTCTGGAGAATCTTGGATATGAGACTGAGGAAGTGGTTCATAACCCAGAAAAGTACAGCAAGAAAGGACTAAAGAAACTTACATATGAGCGAAATGTAATGTATTCCAACATAAATGGAGTGATATCGGGGATTTTAGAACTCAACGATTACTTGAGGGACAAGAACCCAGATATTGTGGGTCTTACTGAAACAAAACTGAGAGAGGGAGAAGACCTGATGATGGTTGGAGAAGGGAAATATAATGTTTGGAAAAGAAATAGAGTAGGTAAGATGGGAGGAGGAGTGATGTTGCTGGTTAAAAAGATATAAAGGTGGATCAAGTGAAAAAGGTATGGGAAAGGCAGAAGTGCTAAAGATCAGAGCAGAAACTAATGAAGGAAAAAGAGGCACTACATAGTGGTGTACGTACCACCTAAGACAAATGCATGGTCAGTACAGGAATATGAAGAAATGATAAGTGATACAGGAACATGTCTGGAAGAAATGTTGGGTGGCTGTGAACGAACTATAATGATGGGAGATTTTAATTGTAAAGAGGTGTGTTGGGAGGACTGGTCAATGGAAGGATCAGAGACAACATGGGGAAATACACTATTGACACTGGCAATGGAAAATGTGTTAACTCAGTGGGTCAAAGAAGATACTAGGTTTGGAGGAGAGGGAGCATCGTCAAGACTGGACTTGGTCTTTAGTACAGAGCCAATGGTCATTGAGGAGATGAGGGTGGAGTGCCCTTTAGCAAAGAGTGATCATGCAGTTTTGGAGTTCAAGGTGATAGACGAAGAGAAATCTAGAAGAAATGAAGAATATAAAGTGGGAAGATGGAATTATGCCAAGACAGATTTTGGAAACCTAAAGAAATTCTTTCAAGAGACAAATTGGATGAAATTCAAGAGTGCTAAGGAGCAAATGAAAAGTGGAAGGAATTTATAAAAATATACAAAGAAGGTGAGAAAAATTTGTACCAATAAGACAACATAGAGAAGTTGGAAAGCAGGACTGGTTTAACGATAGATGTGAAAAGGCTAGAACAAGAAAAGAGGATGCATGGAAGAGGTGGAGAAGGAAAAGACGGATTAAGCAGTGGGAAAGTTACAAAAGAGCAAGAAATGAATATGTGTTGATTAGAAGAGAAGAAAGAAAGAAACAAGAAAAGGATATAATTGATAAATGTAAAGACCAACCAAGGCTTTTTACAGACATGTGAACAACAACATCAAAAATAGAGAAAGTATTGAAAGTTTAGAAGTAAATGGAGTATGCAGTGAAGATCCCAGGAAATGGCAGAGGCTATGAATGGATGCTTTCGGAAGGTATTCACAAAGGAGACTGCTTTTGACAAACCACTGGTAATGGAACAGAAAGGGATTATGAAGGAGTTTCAAGTAACTGTGGAGGAGATCAAGAACATGATGGGGAGTTTAGAAGTGAGAAAAGCTGTGGGACCTGATGGGGTATCAGGATGGATTTTAAGAGAATGCAGGGAGCAACTGGCAGAAAAAGTTTGTGAAGTAATTGATGCCTCATTAAGGGAAGGTGTAGTGCCCCAAGACTGGAAAAGAGCTAACATTGTCCCAATCTATAAATCAGGTAACAAGAGAGACCCATTGAACTATAGACCAGTGTCACTTACAAGTGTGGTAGCTAAGATGTGTGAGAGGGTGGTGAAGAATAGATGGACAGACTTCTTGGAGAAAAATGACATACTTTGTGAGTGTCAATTTGGTTTTAGAAAGGGCGTTCATGCACGACAAACCTGATATGTTACTATTCGAGGGTGATAGATGTAATACAGGAAAGAGATGGTTGGGCTGATGGAATATATCTGGATTTAAAAAGGCCTTTGATAAGGTACCACACCAGAGACTGATCTGGAAACTTGAAATGGTAGGAGGAGTGCATGGCAGTTTACTAAAATGGATGGAAGACTTTTGGTAGGAAGAGAAATGAGAACAATAATTAAGGACAGACCATCAGAATGGGGCTTGGTGGAGAGTGGAGTTCCACAGGGATCAGTGTTGGCACCAGTAATGTTCGCGGTCTACATAAATGACATGGTGGATGGGGTGTCCAGTTATGTGAGCCTATTTGCAGACGATGCAAAATTGTTAAGAAAAGTGAGATGTGACAAAGATTGCGAACTACTCCAGGAAGACTTGGACAGAATATGGAAATGGAGCTGTACATGGCAAATGGAGTTCACACGACACACAAGAGTGAAAGAAGAATCAGGAGTATGTACAAGATAGGAAATGAAGACATAAAACCAGTCATGAAGAAAAAGACCTTGGGGTGACAATTACCAATGACCTATCGCCAGAGAGACATATAAACAAAATACACAAGTATTGAACACACACACACACACACACACAAAGAAACACACTAGAGAAAGTACAGAGGGCTGCAACAAAATGGTGCCTGACTTAAGAGATTTGACTTATGAAGACAGACTGACAAGAATGCAACTTCCAACCCTGGAAAACAGAAGAGAAAGGGGAGACCTGATAGCAATATACAGAGTGATGATTGGCATGGAAAAATGGATAGGGATATTTGTATGTGGAATGTGTCGAGAGGGCATGGGAAAAAACTAAAATGGCCACTTATAGGAGAGATGTGAAAAATGTTCACCATAGCATGGAATAGTTTAGTGGAAGTGGTCAACGCAAGGAATATTCATGATTTTAAAAAAAGCTTGATATGGAGTAGCTCTTTTCCGTATGTTACAATTGTTGTCACACACACACACACACACACACACACACACACACACACACACACACACACACACACACACACACACAGTGTGTGGTGTGGAGATATTTGGGTGTGTCTCACGGCCCTGTTCAAGATGAGTAGGTAAAATGAGCTCTGAGCTTGTTCCGTAGGGTAACTCTGTCTCTGTCTCAGAGACTGCAGTTCAAACAGTGAAACACACACACACACACACACACACACACACCATAGTGTAGTGGTTATATATATATATCTGTAGATTCATAAGTGGCAAGGCAAATGGGCAAGCCTCTTAATGTGTGGCCCTGTTCACCTAGCAGTAAATAGGTACATGTAACTTTCGATTGTGGCCTCGCTTTCCTGGTGTGTAGAGTGTGTTGTGGTCTCAGTCCTACCCAAAGATCGGTCTATGAGCTTTGAGCTCACTCCGTAATGGGGAAGACTGGCTGGGTGACCAGCAGGTGACCAAGGTGAATTACACACACACACACACACAGATTTATCTTTGAAGAGCACCAAGCAAGTAATTTTTTCTTGGCTCTTGCAGTCACCCCTGCTCCAGACACTGCTCCTTGAGTCTGAAAGATTTGCTTGGTGGCTCATAGATGGCGACAGCTTCCAGCGAGTTGTTAATTGGTGGGTGATGAGCTGTGACCCACGTATCATCCTCTCCTTGCCAGACAGAAACCCAGTTGACATCTCCATCATACAGTGAGTACAGCATTTTTTTATTTTTATTTTTTTAATTAATTAATTTATTTATTTATTTATTTATTTATTGATTGATTTTATTTTTTTATTTTTTTATTTATTTATTTATTTATTTATTTTTTTTTTTTTTTTTGCACAAGAGGGAAATCTGCTAAGGGCAAGAAAATATTAGAAAAAAGGCCCACTGGAGCAGCAGGTTCCCTAAAAGATTTGAAAGAATCACCCAAAAGCCAGAGACAAATGTCCTGAAACCTCCTTCTTAAAAGAAGTCAAGTCATAGGAAGATGGAAATACAGAAGCAGGAGGCATGCAGTTAGCAAGATCAATAGAGCAGTTAGCATGAAAATAGCAATAAAAGATAGAATGAGATGTAACATTTTGGCAGTGAGAAAGAGGCTGAAGACAGTCAGAGGAGGGGGAGTTGATGAGACGAAAAGCTTTAGATTCCACCCTATCTAATAAAGCTGTATGAGTGGAAACCCCCCTAATATGCAAAGAGTACTCCATACAAGGATGGATAAGGCCCTTGTACAGAGTTAGCAGTTGGAAGAGCAAAAAAAAACTGATGGAGACACCGCATACCATTATCTCTTTTCTCCACATGTAATGTTTTGTATGTACAGATCCCAGCACTTGACTCCTTGCCAATCCTGGCCATATAATTTCTCAGTAGCAACACATGGTAGCTCCACACCAGATGAAGGCTTCAGTTTTCATTTGATTGATTCAACCACCTCAAAAACTAAGTCATTAAGCTTCTCCCACCTAACCTTTCACTCCTGGTCCATGCCCTGTCCCTCCCTATGACACCTACCGAAACAATAACTTACTCCCAGTGAGATCTAATAGCACTAGTTCAGGAGGTGCTGTGAACCTTCCATTAAAGCTAGTTGTGATCTCATTGAATGTTTCCCTTTGTGTCTCACAACTCAAGGGGGTAGTCACAGCCTACCCTCTAAAGACAGCTCTCCTTCTTCACACAAAACTACATGCACTTACCACACATACACCCTTCACTCCAAATCAAAATTTAAAAGAAAATGGGACCCAAATAAACAACGCCTCGGAGTCCCCTCTGGGAGGGGACCAAAAATGTCCCCAGGTCGGACACCTCTCCTGTTGAAGACCACAAATGCCTTGACACCTCCCTCAACTTTTTCTACATAAACTTCTGCAACATTCGCGGTCTTAGATCTAATTTTCAATCTGTGGAACACCACCTTTCCTCTACTAAACCTCATCTTCTTTTCCTCACCGAAACACAGCTGTCTGAGGCAACTGACAGTAGCCCCTTCTCTGTTCCCTCCTACTTTCCTCATTTTCATTCCAAAGTTGGATATTGCGTCTATGTACGGAACGACTTAACTTGCTCTCGTGCCCACGCTCTTGAGTCTTCCGAATTTTCCACCATCTGGCTTAACAGTCACTCTCAAACTAAATTCATCTGTGCTGTTTATCTCTCCCTAACTCTTCTGACTATAGTAATTTCTTCGACTACTTAACTTCTAAAGTGGAGCACATTCTGTCCCTCTACCCTTTCGCTGAGATTTCCATTCTTGGAGATTTCAATGTTCACCACCAGCTTTGGCTTTCCTCTCCTTCACTGACCACCCTGGTGAACTAGCCTTCAACTTTGCTATCCTCCATGACCTAGAGCAACTGGTGCAACACCCTACTCGTATTCCTGACCGTCTTGGAGACACGCCCAACATTCTTGATCTCTTCCTCACCTCTAACCCTTCTGCTTATGCTGTCACCCTTTCATCTCCGTTGGGCTCCTCCGATCACAATCTCATTTCTGTATCTTGTCCTATTTTTCCAATCCTCCGCAGGATCCCCAAAGCGAAGGTGCCTCTGGCGTTTTGCCTCTGCCAGTTGGGGGACCTGAGGAGGTATTATGCTGATTTTCCTGGAATGATTATTGCTTCCGTGTCAGAGACCCATCTCTTTGTGCTGAACGCATAACAGAGGTGTTAGTATCTGGCATGGAGGCGTACATTCCTCATTCTTTTCTCAACCTAAACCTTCTAAACCTTGGTTTAACTCAGCCTGTTCTCGTGCTATACATGATAGAGAGGTTGCCCACAAAAGGTACTTGAGCCTTCCATCTCCTGAATCTCATGCACTTTATATCTCTGCCCGGAATCATGCCAAGTCTGTTCTTCAACTTGCCAAACACTCTTTCATAAATAGGAAATGTCAAAATCTTTCAAACTCAAACTCTCCTCGTGACTTCTGGCATCTAGCCAAAACATCTCAAATAACTTCACTTCTTCATCTTTCCCTCCTTTATTTCATCCTGATGGCACCACTGCCATCTCTTCTGTCTAAAGCTGAACTCTTTTCTCAAACCTTTGCTCACAACTCCACCTTGGACAATTCTGGGCTTGTCCTCCTCTCTCTCCTCCCTCTGACTATTTCATGTCTACAATCAAAATTCTTCGTAATGATGTTTTCCATGCCCTCTTATTGTACTCAAAAACTGTGCTTCTGTGCTTGCACCTTGCCTGGCCAAACTCTTCCAACTTTGTCTATCGACTTCTACCTTTCCTTCCTGCTGGAAGTTCGCCTACATTCAGCCTGTTCCTAAAAAGGGTGACCGTTCTAACCCCTCAAACTACCGTCGTATAGCTTTAATCTCTTGCTTGTCTGAAGTTTTTTAATCTATCCTGAATAGGAAGATTCTCAAACATCTGTCACTTCACAATCTTCTGTCTGATCGCCAGTATGGCTTCCATCAAGGTCGCTCTACTGGTGATCTTCTGGCTTTCCTTACTGAGTCTTGGTCATCCTCTTTTAGAGATTTCGGTGAATCTTTTACTGTTGCGTTAGACATATCAAAAGCTTTTGATAGAGTCTGGCATAAAGCTTTGATTTCAAAACTGCCCTCCTACGGCTTCTATCCTTTTCTCTGCAACTTTATCTCAAGTTTCCTTTCCGACCGCTCTATTGCTGCTGTGGTAGACGGCTACTGTTCTTCTCCTAAACCTATTAATAGTGGTGTTCCTCAGGGTTCTGTCCTGTCACCCACTCTCTTTCTATTATTCATTAATGACCTTCTTAACCAAACTTCTTGCCCTATCCACTCCTACGCTGATGATACCACCCTACATCTTTCCACGTTCTTTCAGAGACGTCCAACCCTTCAGGAAATCAACAGATCACGCGGGACGCCACGGAACGCCTGACTTCCGATCTTTCTAAGATTTCCGATTGGGGCAGAGAAAATCTAGTAGTTTTCAATGCCTCAAAACTCAATTCCTCCATCTATCAACTCGACACAACCTTCCAGACAACTATCCCTCTTCTTCAATGACACTCAACTGTCTCCTCTTCCACAATGAATATCCTCGGTCTGTCCTTTGCTCATAATCTTAACTGGAAACTTCACATCTCATCTCTTGCTAAAACAGCTTCTATGAAATTAGGTGTTCTGAGGCGTCTCCGACAGTTTTTCTCGCCCTCCAACTGCTTACTCTGTATAAGGGCCTTATCCGTCCCTGTATGGAGTACTCTTCGCATGTTTGGGGGTTCCAGTCACACAGCTTTGCTTGATAGGGTGGAATCGAAAGCTCTTCGTCTCATCAACTCCCTCCTCTGACTAACTGTCTTCAGTCTCTTTCTCACCGCCGAAATGTTGCATCCCTTTCTATATTTTATCGCTATTTTCATGGTAACTGTTCTACTGATCTTGCTAACTGCATGCCTCCCTCCTCCTGCGGCCACGCTGCACAAGGCTTTCTTCTTCCTCTCATCCCTATTCTGTCCAACTCTCTAATGCAAGAGTTAACCAGTACGCTCAATCATTCATCCCTTTCACTGGTAAACTCTGGAACTCCCTCCCTGCATCTGTATTTCCGAATTCCTACAACTTGTCTTCTTTTAAGAGGGAGGTATCGAGGCATTTGCTCCCCTAATTCTGGCTGACGGTTTTGGCACTTTTTGAACTCTTTGGAGAGCCAGCGCTCAAGTGGGCCTTTTTCTAACTTTCTTTTTTTTTTTTGCCCTTGGCTGGCCCTCTTCCCTACGTAAAAAAAAAAAAAAATAAATAAATAAATAAATAAAAAAAACTCCTCTATATGTGTGTGTGTGTGTGTGTGTTTCTATTTTCCTTTCTCTTATTTTTGTTCTTCTTTGTATTGTTGTTCTCCATTAACATAGCAAATACAGTATAGCTAAATTCTATAGTCTTCGTGCTCCTCCTCCTCCTCCTCCTCCTCCTCCTCCTCCTCCTCCTCCTCCTCCTCCTCCTCCTCTCACATTTGGAACTTGAGCCTTCCATCTCCTTACCTGTGTGTGTGTGTGTGTGTGTGTGTGTGTGTGTGTGTGTGTGTGTGTGTGTGTGTGTGTGTGTGTGTGTGTGCGTGTGTGTAATTTACCTCGGTCATCTGCTGGTTACCCAGCCAGTCTTCCCCGTTACAGAGCGAGCTCAGAGCTCATAGACCGATCTTCGGGTAGGACTGAGACCACATCACACAACACACACCGAAAGCAAGCCACAATTGAGTTGTATCCCGTACCTATTTACTGCTAGGTGAACAGGGGCCACACATTAAGAGGCTTGTCCATTTGCCTCGCTGCTTCCCGGGACTCGAACCCGGCCCTCTTGATTGTGAGTTGAGCATGCTAACCACTACACTACGCGGTGTGTGTGTGTACGTGTGCATGTGCGTGTATTTACCTAGTTGTAGTTTTATAGGGCCTGGCTTTATGCTCGTGTGGCCCTGTCTCCACATCTACACTTATCCAATCTTACTTTAAAAGTATGGACACTCGTTGCAGACACTATTTCTTCATTTAAACTGTTCCACGTTTCAATACATCTCTGCGGGAAAATATGTTTTTTAATATCTCTCAGACATCTTCCTTTTCTCAGCTTTTTACTATGCGATCTTGTACTTCGGATGTCATATTCTTCTCTCAGGATCAGTTTCTCATTATCCACTTGATCCATTCCGTTGATCAATTTATAAACTTGTATCAGGTCTCCTCTCTCTCTTCTTTGTTCCAGGGTTGGTAGATCCATAGCCTTTAGTCTCTTCTCATATGTCATCCCTTCAAATTCTGGAATCATTCTTGTAGCCATTTTTTGTAGTCTCTCGAATTTCCTTATGTGTTTCTTTTTATGAGAGGTCCACACTACTCCTGCATATTCCAATCTGGGTCTTATTATAGTACTTATCAATTTCTTCATCATTTCTTTGTCCATGTAGTGAAATGCTACTCCAATATTCCTTAGCAAATTATATGTTTCTTTAAAAATTCTATCAATATGGCTTACTGATTGATTGTGTGGGTGTGTGTGTTATACTGTCCTGTGCAGAGGGAGGGAGGTAGGAAGGAGGAGGAGGAGGAGGAGGAGGAGGAGGAGGAGGAGGAGGAAAAGGGTGTAATGGTGTGAGAGGCACCACTGGTCCATTCTGTTGAAGGTGAGGCCAAACAAGGTGAAGGTACACTGCAATATATTAGTAAATGAAATGACTGATACAAAGTCACAGTGGTGGACCGAGGTGAGAGTGAGTGAGTGTGGGCTGGCCACTGCCTCATGACTGACTGTGGGACGTCACAGACAAGTGAGCAATAAGCAAAATAGGTGTGGGGAAGAGAGATCGTGAGCACATGTTAAAATACTACATATTGGGGCCGCCGTGGTACAGTGGATCCGTGCGTGCTTTGGGATACGAGGGGTCTCCAAGCGCACGGGTTTGAATCCTGTCTACGGTCTGAGTGTAGGTTGGGCTTACTCACTCGGGGCAACGGTTTCCTAGCGGGTGGGCTTTGAAATAGGAGGTACCCTTAATAAGTATCCCCTTTAGCCCATAAATTCCTGTGAAAAGTCCTCATGGTATAAAAAAAAAAAAAATATATATATATATATATATATATATATATATATATATATATATATATATATATATATATATATATATATAAGCATACAAAGTATTTGAATGAATATGTATAAATGTAATATGAAATAATAATATAATATTGATTATAAGAGTTTCAAGGCATTTTTCTCTGATTTTTGGCTCTCTTAATCTTTTAAAGAACTGGCAATGAAGTGGGACTTTCCTTTTTACTTTTTGGGGCCTTTGGCCAGCTTCCCACCACACTGCTCAGCCACGCAAGTGAAGGCATCCTAGCTGAGAAAACAGACATGCTAATGGCAATACTATCATTTACTTAGAAATATAGAAAAGACAATACAAATATAAATGCAGAAAAAGCCAATGAGGCAACAAATTGCATAGACAATCATGAAAAAAATATTGAGATAACAGCCATAGGGACAAGACAACAGAAGAAAGTCATGAAAATACTGATGGAGACAATCGTAGAGGCATTGAAAATAGACAACCAGAGGCATCGAAAATACAGATAATAGTAGAGATGTTGAAAATACAGACAACTGTAGTGGCGTCGAAAATAGATAAGTGAGACATCGAAAATACAAGCGTTGAAAACAGACAACTGAAGACATTGAAAATACAGACAATTGGAGAGACATTGAGAACATGGACAATCGCAGAGGTGTTGAAAATTTACAATGTAGACGTTGAGGAATACGGACAATCGGGACGTCAAAAATACATATAAGTATAGAGCAGAGTGTAAGAACACTAGGTTGTAGTAGCAGTCAGGTAGCAGAGTGTAGAACAGGGATAACACGTGGCAAAGAGCACTTGTGTAGCAGGCTGCAGCTTGTAGCAGAAAGGCTGTGTGAGGCCAAGGAAGCAGCAAATGTTGTAGGTAGCACATGGGTGAGTAGGTCAAGGCACATGGCTTGGTAGGGAGGCAGGCACAAACTAACTCTTTTTGACGAGGCTTGTGGTGTTACCCAAAAACACCACAGTGAATCAGGGGAACTACCTCGAGCTTTTGTGTGACCATCTACCTGGGTCTTTCGAGATGTGTCAGGCCTCCACCTTCATGCAGGACAGTGCACTGTGCCATACTGCTAAGTCAGTGAAGCAGTGACTCAGAGACTGCTGTGTGCCATTCTTTGAAGACTGGCCTGCTAATTCCCCCGGATCTGAACCCAATAGAAAATTTGGGGGCAATAATAAAACTGGAGTTACACAGCCATGACTGTTCAGTTGTAGCCAAACTCCAAGCTGCACTTTGCCACCTTTGGAACACATTTGCTCCCCAGTATTTCATGGTGCTGGCAGACAGCTTCCGGCTCTTCTGCAAGAGTGCAGGAGACATTAAAGGAAGCCAACAAAGTATTATGTGTAAGTTCAATAGATTTCTTTGGATGCAGTACATGTTTATAATACGTAGCACAGTGTGGGAGAGGGGTGCCACAATGTTTATGGCTAGTAGTGTACAGTAGTACCTCTAGATACGAAATTAATTCGTTCTGGAGTGGCTTTCATATCATGATTTTTTCGTATAATGAGTCACGTTTTACATGTAAATCACTTAATTCGTTCCAAGCTCTACGAAAACACCACATAATATTTTATTATAAGGGTAAAACCAGAATGAAATAAGAGCCAAATACATTTGAATCATTCAATATACCTAACCTATCCGTTAATACCTGTAAATGAAGTAGATAATAGAACATAATGCAATAATAAATGAAAAATAATAATACGAAAATGTGGAACCTTGCCTTTCGAGCGAAAGTGGCGGCAGAGGAGGAGGGCAAACGGCAGAAAATATAGAAAATGGCAGGAAACATAAACACTTAACTTTATGAAACACTTAAAATTATTATTATTAGCTGTTACAAGTATTTCCAATGCCATAATACTTCCTGTAGCCTACTCGGCATATGGAGAAAATGGCCTGCTCTCTCGTCTCATAGCAACACACACACACGTGCACATGAACGCACACACATGCCAGGTGCCTTTATACTTTTATTAATAGAACATCCAAATGGCTAACTCGTTCAACCAAGAGTCAAAACTCCACTTGTGAATTATATTCACATTGATAAAGCCTGTGAAGTACGATTGCAAAATAAGATAAATACGAACTGCAGCACTGGCGCATTCAGTTTCGGCGATCGGACAAGTGGTGGCGTAGTGGATAAGGTGGTGAGTGTGGATTGGGCAGACGTCCACGCGTAGGTTTGAATCCCACCACTTACAGCCTTAAAACACTTTGCCATTTGTCGAGTGGTTTAAAGTTACCTACATGTCACCATGATACCCAGGTTCTAGGTGGTTACACTCAAGATGAGCTTGGGTGGTGATATGGGCCCTAATATGGGTACCACTATAAATAAAATTGCCTGCGCCACTAATGGGCGGAAGCTGAAGAGCGCTTCCCATACACTCTTCAAGTGTGCCTACAGGCGCTATAGGCCTTACCGTAAAAAAAAAATAAATAAAATAAATAAATAAAAAAAAAATACATCCAATACATGCCGTCGCCCGCCACTAAAACAAGAAGAAGAGATGGACTGTTTCACTGTGTATACGTTTTTACCTATGGTGTTTTTATTTACATAGTTTTAAATTTGTGGTGAGTGCTGAAACAATTGGGTCTTGCAGACTCCTTGCTTCTGATGTTTTTTGTGTTCAGTGGTCAGGTATATGGTGAATGTGTTCTTGTATGAGAATGACTTATTTTTTGTAGAAATTTCTTTCAAATATTAGGGTGCGTCTTCCAAGATACAGCTTCTTGCAAGGCGTAAAATACGGTATTTATTATTTATTTTTTATTTTTTTTCATTTTTTAAATGGCGAGAATTTTAAAATTTTCTGCATGCAGGAATTTCAAGTTTTTGTTTTGTATCTTTCGTATGCTGAGTAATTTTTCGTATTATGAAGCGAAAAAAACCTTTGCATATCATTTCGTAAAATGAAATTTTCGTATACAGAAGCTTTCGTATCTAGAGGTACCACTGTATAATGTTTGTTTTCATGTACAGTGTTCCCTCGTTTATTGCGGGGGATGTGTTCTGTAACCACCCGCGAAAGATGAAAATCTGCGAAGTAATGACGCTATATATACTTCGCTGTATACGTAACATTTTAAATCTTTTTTTAAACCTCCCCACACTATTATCAACCCTTCCTGCCATTGTATAAACCTTCCCCACACTCTTATCAACAGTTCCCTCTACTGTATTACCCTTCCCCACACTCTTATAAAAATTTTTGTAAGCTAAATATATGCTTACGGTACTGTATATGTATACGAACAATACGTGTACAGTACTTTACATACATAGTAATGCACATTGTCGTCATTATTACACACCAACTTACCGAATTACTGTATGTACACTATTTGTAAGTGGCGCCATGGACCCGTGATATAACGAAAAATTGTATCTACGATCTACGAGTATGTATAAAACCCATGAAACACTGAAGCCGCGAAAATTGAACCATGGAATAATGAGGGAACACTGTATATACATTTATACTTCATGGTGTAGTTCCTTCCAGATTGTTTTGAAAGATAGATCAGATTCTGTTAAATGTTTTAGCATACTCGTTGTTAAGAGGCTAAGTGATTCTTCCCTCGAGGGCCAAGGAAACAGTATAATCCTTTCTTTGTTTTATTTATTATGTGCAACCAATCAGTCTTGCTCAGCAGATGGCAGACACCCAGGAAGATCCCTGCCTCGGTGATGTTAGGGAGTGAGAGCCCAGGTATGTGTGGCTTTTCTGGTGTGGATGGTGCCGGGCTCTGAGTTGGGGTCGTGGATGCCGGGCAGCAATTCCTTGAATCAGATGACTAGTCAGCTTTGAGGATGCCGGGTAGCAATGGGCTAGGAGTGGGTGGTTTATCTGCCCCGGTCAGCACTGGATTCCATGTCAGGGTGACAGAGAAGCAGTCCTGTTGTTGGTAGGAGGATGGTGGGGCAGACTGTTGCGAGGCATGGTCCGGGGCCTGGCTGAACCTTGTATCTTGGTTAGGCTAATTGCCCCTACTGGCAATGGCATGGGGGCTGTGAGATGGGAGCTGGCACCTGGCACAGTGACTGCAGGCAAGGTGTGAGAGGTGATGGTGGGCTGGCTGGTCTGTTTCTTGACTCAGGAACTGCAAGGAAACAAGAGAGGACTGGAGGATGGAGTAGTGCCATGCCAGTCAGAGGGAGAGAAACAGATATACCAGGGTACTGGGGTAGCATATTGCCCAGGGAAGAAGAGAGAGAAAGGAAAATGCCAGGATACTAGGATAGCGTATCACCCAGTGGAGAGAAGAGAGAAAGGGAAAGGCCAGGCTACTGGTATAGCGTATTGCCCAATGGAGAGGAGACAGAAGGAGCTAAAGACTGTAGAGAAAGAAACTCAAGTTTGTCACATCTGTCCATGGATGGCTGGTCTTGCTCCTTATATACTCCTCGGGCCTCCGAGGGTGATGCGCTGTGCATCCTCTGGAGGAGGTAGTAGACACCTACCGAAATGATAATTTACAGGCAACCCCCACTCAACGAAGGTTCACACAACAAAATTTCACTACAACAAACGTTTCCTTTTACTACCATCTGCTCGTTTAACGAACACCAAACTCGCTTTAACGAAATTTTATCCTGATAATTTTTTCCGAGTTTGAAAGCCCCACGTGGACCAAACACCCACCACTCACTCCCCCTAGTTCAAAACAATAACAGCGTCAGCAGCAGCTCATCTTCCCTTGCTCTACATGCCACCAAAACGCCCTGCAATGTCGCCTAGCGTTGCTAAGAAGACCAGTAAGTCTCTTACTCTCGAAGTGAAGCTGGATATTATTCACAGACACAAGAGAGGCGAGAAAACTAATACTATTGCTTCCCACCATGGCTTGACTCCATCTATTGTCTACCATTTTCAAGTCAACAGACTCTATTAAGAAGGCTGGTGAGATCATGTCTTCCTTGCAAGCTAAAAGAACCACCTGAACTCTTGACTCTGCAATGGATTAAATGGAAAGCCTTGTGGAAATGTGGTACATGAGTTTTATATGTAATACAATGATGCGTCCTTTGTTTACATTCCACAGGTTGCCAGCTATCGTATTTCCTGCTCCATTCTCCCTCCCTTCATAAATTCAAGATCGTCAACATTATAAAGTTACTTACATACAAACATTATAATGACTTAGTCTTAAATTAAACTGCTTAAATGTTTAACTTCATAATTTTTACTTTCATTAAACCTTTTACTCTACTATGATGCACTCTCGCTTTGTTTACTCTCAATGGAAGCTCAAGTCAGAGGTTAAACTTGTTATGATTGGTTCGCTTAACGAAAATTCACTTAACAAAGGGTTTTTTAGGAACGTAACCCCTTTGTTAAGCGGGGGTTGCCTGTACTCTCAGTGAGGTCTAATAGCACTATTTCAGCGGGTGCTGTGAACTCTCCATTAAAGATAGTTGTGATCTCGCCGAACGTTTCCCTTTGTGTCTCACAACTCAAGGGGGCAGTCACAGCCTGCCCTCTAAAGACAACTCATAAAACTACATGCACTTACCACACACACACCTTTCACTTAAGATTCAAAATTGAAAAGAAAGAAAAATGGCAACTCCAAATCCAGCCTCGGAATCCCCTTCTGGGGAGGGGACCAGAAATGTCCCCAGGTTGGACTGCTCTGTCGTTGGCGACCCAAAATATCTTGACACCTCCCTCAACTTTTTCTTCATTAACTTCTGCAACATTCGCATTCTTAGATCTAATTTTCAATCTATAGAACACCACCTCTCCTTTACTAAACCTCATCTTCTTTTCCTCACCGAAACACAGCTGTCTGAGGCAACTGATAATAGCTCTTTCTCTGTTCCCTCCTACTTTCTCTATTCTCATTTTTGTTCCAAAGCTGGATGTTGTGTCTGTGTGTGCAACAACTCGACTTGCTCTCATGCCCATGCTCTTGAATCTTCCGAGTTTTCCACCATCTGGCTTACACTCAACAGTCACTCTTTAACTAAATTTATCAGTGCAGTCTCTCTCTCTCCCCTAACTCCTCTGACTGTAGTAAATTCTTTGACTGTTTAACTTCCAAAGTGAAGCACATTCTGTCCCTCTGCCCTGTAATGGAGATCTCCATCCTTTTAGATTTCAATGTCACCCAGTTTTGGCTTTCCTCTCCCTTCACTGACCATTTTGGTGTACTAGCCTTCAACTTCGCTATCCTCTATGATGTAGAGCAACTGCTGCAACATCTTTCTCATATTCCTGACCATCTTGGAGACACGCCCAACATTCTTGATCTCTTCCTTACCTTTAATCCTTCAGCTTATGCTGTTACTCAGTCTTCTTCATTGGGCTCCTCCTATCACAATCTCATTTTTGTATCTTTTTCTATTTCTCCAATCCCTCCTCAGGATCCCCCAAAGCTGAGGTGCCTCTGGCATTTTACCTCTGCCAGATGGGGAGACCCGAGTAGGTATCATGCTGATTTTTCCTGGAATGATTACTGTTTTCGTCTCCAATAGATCATGCAGGGACGCCACAGAATGGCCGACTTGTGATCTCTCTCAGATTTCTGATTGGGGCAGAGAAAATTTAGTAGTTTTTAATGCCTCAAAAACTCGATTCCTCCATCTATCACCTCGACACAACCTTCCAGACAACTATCCCCTCTTCTTCAATGACACTCAACTGTCTCTCTTCTGCACTAAATATCCTTGGTCTGTCCTTTACTCATAATTTTAACTGGAAACTTCACATCTCATCTCTTGCTAAAACAGCTTCAATGAAGTTAGGCATTCTGCAGCATCTCCGCCAGTTTTTCTCTTCCCTCCAACTGCTAATTCTGTACAAGGGCCTTATCTCTCCTTGTATGGAGTACTCTTCGCATGTTTGGCGGGAGTTCCACTCATACAGCTTTATTTGGTAGTGTGGAATCAAAAGCTTTTCATCCCATCAACTCTCCTTCACTGACTGACTTTCTTCAGCCTCTTTCTCACCGCCGAAATGTTGCATCCCTTTCTATCTCTTAACGCTATTTTCTTGCTAACTGCTCTATTGATCTTGCTAACTGCATGCCTTCCCTCCTCCTGCGGCCTCGCTGCAGAAGGCTTTCTTCTTCTCATCACTATTCTCTCCAACCCTTTAATACAAGAGTTAACCAGTATTCTCAGTCATTCATACTTTTCACTGGTAAACTCTTGAACTCCTACCTGCTTCTGTATTTCCATTTTCCTACAACTTTTTTAACCCTTAAGAGGTCAACCACGTATATGTACGTGGAGTCTTTGCTTACTATCTGTGGTCAATCACGTACAAGTACGTTCGCCCCTTTCTCGGTTTCCATGCGTTTGAAATTCCCTCCAGCTTCAAGATTTATATTCTTTGAAGTGTCTAGCATATATCAGCAGTTTCCCGTCATTCTGACATGGATTAGTCATCCCCCTCCCCCCACCCCTCCCTACCGCCTTAGCGTGACCCCCAAAAAACGGAGCGACATTTGGTATTACTGTCATGAATGTGATGTACGAGTAGCTCTATGCATTGAGCCTTGTTTTGAAGAATATCACACCCTGCTGCAATACTAAAAAGCTTAGATACTGAAAGAAAAAATAATAAACAATATTTTGTGGTAAACTGAGCAAATTATTTTTTACATTATATTTACAGTATTTACAAATATTTTTTTGTATTTTTCATTTCATAAAACATGGGTTAATTTATGAATATGTAACCATTATACACATATCTCGTAGGAGAAAAATATCGATAAAACGATTAAAAAAGTCTCATTCAGAAGTTGTACGTCTGGCAGCATCACTAAGCGAGGTAAATTTAAAGCTCCAGGTGGACATTAAAATGGCAATTTCGAACTTTAACTCTTATTTTTACTTTTCTATGCCCATTTTGAGTTTTATGGAATAAAAAAAGAAAGTGGAATTTTTGGTGACCTGGATGAGTATTCAGAGGTAAATCAGTGCTGACCTCTTACGGGTTAATCACTCAACACGAGTATTTGGCATTGTCAGTACCTGTACAGACGGACGAAGATTCGGATCTTCAAGTCGCTGGTGATCCCTATTTTACTCTACGGTTGTGAGACATGGATGCTGAACTGAGGCGAATTGATGTCTTTAGTACTAGATGTCTTCGCAGGATCATTGGTTACCGCTGGTATGACTTTGTTTCAAATCAGTTATTGCTCCGTGAGATTGATTCAAGTCTGATTACCAGCATAATTCGTCAACACCAAGTGCGACTATATGGGCATGTGACACGCTACCTGGAAGCCGATCCTGCATATTGGGTTGTCTCGAAAGGAATAACTCAGTATGGAGGAGGCCAAGGGGACATCCACAGAATTCATGGCTGCGGCAAGTCGATGCCTCTTGCTGGGAGTTATTTTGCATGGGAAGGGAGTCTGCATGGAGACTCACAAAGCGTGACCGCCTGGAGTGGTGACGTAGAGTTGGCGAGGTGACATGCCCCCGGCGTATGCCCCCCATGATTGATTGATTGACAGCTCTTATCTTTTCTCTGACTATGTCACAGCACCCATGCAGTCCCATAGCCTGTGACATAATCAGGTCGAGAGCTGCTTGCTTTGCCTGGGGCTCTGTCATACCTAGCATTTGGAGCTGTGTCTAGACACAGGTGTGTACTAATGATGGTAATAGGAGTCATAGAGGGAGGAAGAAAGGACAACTAGATAAAGAGGAAGAGTAGAAAGTAAGAAGAAATCCATCAATAACTTTATTTATCTTAGTTACCCATGCTACCGTACCGTTTTTTTGTAATTGTTTCATGGCTTTTGGTGTGTTTTAGATATATTGTGATATGTATAATTTTGTGGACACATTAAAGGAAATAGTATTACTGTCTGTCACTTATAATAGGCAAGAAAAATAATTGTAATCGTCATGGGAGGGAGGATATATTATTGCCTATATTTGCAAAACTTTGTCTAATAATGTATTATTTTAGTACATATTGAATTTTTCTCCGTTAAAATCATTTTACAGCCTTGAGAGTAACTATTAACTTTGTTCATTAACAGTATGTTGAATAAGAGGCTGTTTTGGAGCAGGCATATAGTATGTGCCGTATGTGGAGCGAAAGTCAGTCAGTCTGTAACTGGCCACCATATGAGGATTCCCGCCCTTCATAGTGCTCAAACGGAAGCCAAGTCCCGCCATTATTTAGTCCGTTAAGAGGTATCAGCAGAAATGTGTAAAATGTGACTTGAATAGAGCATGGAACTTAGAGTGGTATGGAAGAAAATGGATGTGTTTAAGGGCACAGTGTTTGAAACATAGGGAGCATATTCCTTATTATTTTTTTTTTCATAAAAAATCCATTTATAAATCCAATATACCACAATATTTTAACAAGAAAGTGCATATATTGTTATATTGTGTAAGAAATGTAATCATTATCATGTTTTGAAGCACAGGGAGGCATATTATTATTTTTTTTTTTTTTTTTTTTTTTTGATAAGGAAACCTTTTATAAATCTACACACCGCTATATTTTAAAGAAAAGTGTTTTCATCTTTATATTGCGTAGGTGTGGTGAAGAATCATTAAATAGCCTTTAAGCAGTGACCAAAATTACCTGTGTTACACATTGATAGTTCACTTAGTTTGAGGATTCTAGAAAAAGAAAACTGTAAATTTTATTTTATATATTAGGAGTCAGGTTGTAGTAATTACTTTTGTAAGATATTCTCGAGGTACATTATAAACTTGGCCAGTCTTTCTTATAAATTATTTGCCATGCTGTCACTGTCACTTGTGAACAATTTTGTTTGTCAACAAATCTTTGTAAACATTGGGTTTTGCACAAGCACAGTTCATGCCCAGACAGTTGTGGATAGCCGGATATCTCTGAACACGAGACTGGTTCTTGGCGGTGAGCGCTGTAGTGGCTGTCTCTTGCAAATGTCCGTTGATGCACAAGTGTCCCACTCTCCACACCAATTATCCTCTTCCTAATACTGCTAGTATAACTACAGTACTATTTTTATTATTACTGGTATTGCTACTTTTAATACTACTTTTGATACTACTACTACTACTACTACTACTACTACTACTACCAATAGTGATAGTAGTAGTAGTAGTAGTAGCAGTAGTAGTAGCACTCTCATTCAATCATCCTCTTCTCAATTCTGGTAGTATAACTACTATTATTATTACTACTGTTATTGCTACTTATGATACCACCACCACCACAGTAGTAGTAGTAGTAGCAGCAGCAGTAGCAGTAGCAGTAGCAGTAGCAGTAGTAGTAGC